>NC_085136.1:57610798-57910798 GCF_035046485.1 Aedes albopictus
ACAGTGCACTTTGCGGCGGGATTCATTTGCGTTTCAAGGGGTTTCAGTAAGATCCAGGGAATTCTTTGGGGCTTCACTGGAGTTCCTGGGTGTTCAAGAGAAATTCCTGGGGATCTCATGAGGGATTTGAAGTCGTTTCAAGAGTACATATTAAGTGTAAACCCCAAGAGAGTTAAAGCGAAAACAACTGTGGCCTTAGGGGGTTTTCGACGGGTTTTAAAGGGGTGTTTGAGTGGGTTTGAGGAGATTCATTGGAGTTTCAGAGAGGATCCTAAAGGCTTGAGATATAATTCCGGGTCTTCAAGGTGGTTTCAGTAGGGGCTCTATGTTTTCAGAGACTATCGTCAAGGTATTCAGGGGTCTTCAAGACAGCTTAAGGTGAATATGTGACGAAGCCACACTTCGAATTTTCAAGAGCACAAATCTGAAGAACCGTATCTCAGTTTGAGCTGAAAAGTTGATCGATTGGTTACCCGCTGCTGGTGACCAATCGATCAACTTTTAGGTTCAAATCAACATTCGGTTCTTCAGATTTGTGCTCTTGAAAATTCGAGGTGTGGCTTCGTCATATATTCACCTTAAAAGAAGATAAGGGACTGTCCATAGACCACGTGGTCATGGGGGAAGGGGGGGGGGGTCTCAGCCAATAATCATTTTTTATGGACAAATTAAAAATTTTGTATGGACAAATGACCACGGGGGGGGGGGGGTTAGTTGAAAAGTCCCAAAAAAAAATGACCACGTGGTTTATGGACAGCCCCTAACCGGGATTTACTAGAAGAACTTTATAGACGTTTCAAGGTGTTTTAAGGGGCGTTTTGGTGGGTTCCTGGAAATCCCAGAAGGTTTTATGGGGCTTCCGAATAGGTTATTTCGGTAGGTCATAAGATAAGTTTCAAGGCATTTTAGTTCAATTCATAGAGTACTCTGGGGTTTCCGTGGAGATCACAGATCAGATCAAGAGTACTTCAGAGGAATTTATGAAGAGACAAATTTTAGAATCAGAGTGTGTTAAAAAAGGCGAAAAGGAACTCACCGGATTTCAAAAGACATTGCAAAAACTAGGATCAAGATAATGTAAAAGAAAAAACGACGAATTCACAGATATTATAGTAATTTGTGGGGTTTCTGAAAAGCTTACATGAATTTTTGGTAGTTTCAAATGGGTTGTTTGGAAGAAGATTGCGGGGCACACTATGTCCAGAAGAAGTTATTATGGAAAGTGAATGCACCTGTTATGTTGTTCCCTAGGATCACATGTTTGCACCTCTAGTTTCATGAGGTTTCATAGCTCAAATGAGGTAACTGTTTGCTGTCACACGAAGTTAACCATCTACAAAACGCTGATTAGACTTGTAGTCCTCTATGGACACGAAGCATGAACTATACGTGCAGAAGACCATCGCAGTCTTAGAGTTTTCGAACGGAAGGTGTTGCATACCATCAACGGTAGATCGCGGATGGAACACGACACGTGGAGAAGGTGAATGAGTCACTAGCTACATCATCTGTTATGAAAACCAACCATCATCTACACCGCAAAAATCGGGAGGCTGCGGTGGACGGGACACACCACCAGGATATTCGCAGCGAGCTAGGTGGCTCGATCGAGTGGAGGATGACTTGCGGACCATTCGTCGAGTGTGGAACTGGAGACTCACAGTCATGGTCCGAGTCGAATGGTGACGACTCCTACGTACAGCTGAGGATACGTAAGCCTTAGACTGACCGGTAAGTTTAAGATGGTCCAAGTCGTTTCAGTGGATTTCAGGGCGTTCCAGGAATTTTCATGAGGTTCCATGGGAGTCTAAGAGAAGCTTACGGAGATCTTAGGGGGTTTCAAAGACGTTCAGGGTGTTTCAATAGCGTTTCAGATGGTTTCATGGAATATCAGGGGGTTTCAGGAAAGCATAGAAGAAGATAACGGGGGTCGTGGGAGATTTTCGAAAAAGTGTCAGAGCGATTTCAAGGCTTTTCAGTGGGTTTTATGGGATGCTGGGGGGTTTTAGCTTCAGATGAGATTCATAGCGTTTTATAGCGCTTTAGTTGGTTTCAAGAAAAATCTTGGGGCTACAGAGGGGTTTCTGGGGTTTTGAGGGTGGTTTAAGAACATAAATGAGCAAATCCAAAGATGGTCGTCACAATGGCTGTCCTGCTTTTTACCCTGTAAATTCCGAAAGTACGGATCTTGTCATCTAAATATCAAAACTAAAGTTCCTACTCATTGCTTGCTCACTTATGGTAAATATCAAATCAGTAACACATTTTGAAAACGACGTATAATCAATGATGTATCATTGATTATACGTCGTTTTCAAAATTTGTTATAGCAGTTAAAACGTCGTACATTTTGTGGATCGCAAAATCGGAGCTCTTGAAAACGTCAACAATGCACCTGGACGCGTTGCCATTTTACATTAAAAGGAGATTTATGGGGTATCAGAGGATTTCAGGGGTTTTAGGAGCAGTTAAAAAAATACCACCAAGAACTCTAAGGTGAAGGTTGCCAGCGTTCGTTTTCGAAACAGTGCATTTTATCTAACACTTTCTGAACCACAAATCCGAAGACCAGGCAAGCACTTTGGTCTGAAAATGCTACTTGGTGTTCATTGCGAGTGAGCAAGCAACAAGTAGGATTTCCAGATCAGTTTGCTTGCAGGATCTCAAGATTTGTGCGAGCGGAACGAAAAGTGACCATTATGGTGGCCATCTTTGTACTCTAGAAACCTCGTCCTTAAGGACAGACTTGTTAGAATCCCAATATGGCCGCCATAATGGCCGACTTTTGCACCTATTCACGATTTTGAGGACACAAATCTCTTCGTAAACAAAACCAACGCACCAAAGCACCAACGCTTCTTATTTTAAGCTTATTACAAGTGAGCAAGAACAGAATAATAAAATGCATTGTTGTTTGAAGCTTGCTTCTTGAGATTTGTGCGTCTGAAGTTTCGATGCACTGTGGAACCGGGATTTCAAGACGTTTGTCCTTAAGGGGATTCGAAAGAGTTTTAGTGGGGTTTCACAGCGTTTCAGGGGACTTCATGTAAGGCTTACGGGGTTCTTAGAGGAGACGATTTTTGGGAGATTTCAAAGCATTCCAAGGTGTTTCAGTTAGTTTCAGGAGATTTCGTGGGGCTTCAAGGGGCTCTTGGGGATTCAAGAGAAGCTCGCCAAGGTTTCACGGTCGTTTAAGAGGCGTTTACAGCGGTTGATCACTTTCCCGGCGATTTAAGGGATTATCAAAGTGTTTCATGGAGTTTAATGGATATTATGGAGAGCTTCAATAAGACAATCAGGATCTTCCAGGGTTTAGAAAAGCGTAAGCAGTGGGTGGCTAGAAAGGCCTAGAACTAAGAGAAATAGCTGGAATAACTTAGTGTAATCAGCTGAGACCCGTAGCGCAATGGTCACACGTTCGCTTCATAAGTGGAAGGGTCATAGGTTCGATCCCCGCTCCGGCACATCGTCAGTTCCTCTTCACCTCGAGAGCGGCTGGCACTTGACCGACTTCTGAGTTCTCATAGCATCTCATAATGGACCCTCGAATGGACTGGAAAATGAACAGCAGCCACACATCAACGTCCTCGTGCTTATCATTCTACCATGGATAGAGTTGAAAAGTGCTAGAACTATCATTACAATTGATCATCTCAATCCTTATTTTTGGATGTTTATTGATTCAGTTTTTTTACATTTTGGGGTTACGCTGATTTAAATTAATATGTGTGATGAGATAGAATAAAACAGCTTTTGAAAGAATGTTGTTGATGATGATTAACCTGGCCACAACTGTTGATGATGATGTTGTTGGCCACAACTAAAACAACAACAAATTAAAAACGTTGCTAGACCCAGATAACCAATAATTGACTATAAAAAACCATAAAAACTCTTCGATGCCAGTTTTACGATACCTTTTAGAGTAAACGAAGTGTTCAGGCGCATGCTCTTAGAATGTATACAGTACATACCATGGTGGAATTTTTTCGTCTTTAAAGTAGATTACATCCTCTGAAGTGCTGGAATCGATTCAGACTTTTGGATTCATTTTTTCACTCATGTGTTCTAGGATGGTGGTTCTACAGCCATAGAGACGTATGGTGTCATGACCCAAGCAAAGGCGTATAACAAAGTGATATCACATTGATAATAAACTGTGTTATCATTTTGTTATTTTTATTATCATCTTATCCAATAGGAAGCAATCAGTGAAGTACTAGATTGAAAGTAGTGAGCTGGATTTTTGTATGGTGAGATCATCAATTCTCCGTTTCTGCAATGAAATGGTGCAAACAGCGTGGGTTATATGATTTCTTGCCTAATTTGATGCTGTTTGAGCAAAAGTTTGGGTAACTGTGTTGTTGTATTATTTATTTCTTGCAACTACAACAACACAGTTACCCAAACTTTTGCTCAAACAGCATCAAATTAGCCAAGAAATCATATAACCCACGCTGTTTGCACCATTTCATTGCAGAAACGGAGAACTGACCATCTCACCATACAAAAATCCAGCTCACTACTTTCAATCTAGTACTTCACTGATTGCCTCCTATTGATAATAACCAGATGATAACAAATTTATTTATCAATAATTTTGGTTTATCGCGATAACATAAAAATATTAAATGACAACAAAATATGTTACCAGTTTTCAAACGCACATTTCAAAGCTTTTCCAAAACTGAGGGTCTGATGGAGTTCGAATCTAAAAATAGATACTGCTTTCCACCTTCAATGCGACTGCAGTACGAACGTAGCCTTCAAGCACTCTCCCTTTCACTGAGTCCCGTTGCTATAGGGGCTATCGGCTGCGACCGGTAATCACTCGATCAGGGTTCGAGACCCACTGGGCGCAATAGTTGAAAACAGGGGTTATAAATTATAAGAAACTTTTTTCAACTGCTAACAGTGTCGGTAAAGTAGATTTTTACTATTTTGGTCGATAAAATAGCTCTGATGATAACTAAATGATTATTAATCCTGTTATCAATCAGATGTCTTTTTTCGTTTTGATAACTAAATGTAATATGGAATAAAATATTGTATAACACAACTAGTTATCAATTTGAACTCAATGATAACTTAGCTTTTTATCGTTTTGGTATTCGTGGAGTAAATTCGAGTTATCATTTTTGTTACGTTGGCTCTTAATTCAACCTAAATGATAACAAATTCAATTATCAAACGAATGATAACCAGGTAACATAACTTGTTATAATTTTGTTATCCGCCTTTGCTCGGGCGAGCTATACAAAATTTGCGAAAAAAAATCGATGATTCATAAATAGTGTCTCCACTGATTCATATTTGTGGGCAAGTATCCTGCTGATTCATAAATTGTGGTTACCCGCATTCTTCTAGAAAGCCAAAATTTTAAGATTTTTCATTATATTCAACGAGCAAAATGTTCGTGAGTTTGAAGTATAGACACAACCCTACTATTTGGTTTTGACTATATTGAAATATATGAATATTTTTTTTCTGTATTGATTTTTTATGTTGCAAAAACCCTTAGATGATTCATACGTGTGGGTTCAGTGTACTTTCTGCAGAGAAGATGTTCTCCACATCCATACCTTGCTCATAGAAGACAATATAGTTTGTGACTGGTTCACTAGGTGGCGTAAATGATGTTGCAAAGATTACACATTGTCACGATCTATGAGCTTCATTTCCAATGTGAAAAAAAAAATCCCTATGGAGTCTTGACAATGATTTATAATTAATAGTTCATTTCTTCGGCAGAGTTATAATCAATACATACAAAAGTCGAAGTATGCATGATTGTATGTTTATATGCTTGTATGTTTATATGTATGTACGTATGTGTATATATGTATGTCAGAACATAGGCATAACTCTCGAATGCGTCAAGAAATTTCAATCAAATTTGGCAAACACATGCCTTAGGAGGTGGTAGTAAGGGTAGTGGAAATCAAGATGGCGGCTCAGGTTCCAAGATGGCGGTCAACTCCAGAATGCTTTTTAACGGCAATGCTGTTTTGGATACTATGCAATATGGATATCTATCGATCGGGCTTCATAAGTAGAACTCAAAAATGAATATCCGACGCCATTTTGAAATCCAAGATGACGGACCGTATTCAAGATGGCGGCCACGGAATGGTAGTTTGAGCTATGATACCATGCAATATGGGTATCTATCGATCGGGCTTTATGAG
The DNA here is from genome assembly GCF_035046485.1 of Aedes albopictus. NCBI lineage: Eukaryota > Metazoa > Arthropoda > Insecta > Diptera > Culicidae > Aedes > Aedes albopictus. Next base: position 57,616,987 of record NC_085136.1, read on the forward strand.
AAAAAAGGGTAGAGGGTCATTGTAGATGGTAGGGTAGCAGGTAGGGTGAACGGTGGAGTAGACGGTCTGGTAGAGGGTTTGGGTGAAAGATAGAGTAGAGGGAGTGGAGTAGAAGATTGGGGTAGACGGTAGGAAAGAGGGTAGGATAGAGAAGAAGGTTGAGGGTAGGAAAAAGTTTAGGGTAGAGAGTAGGGAAGGCGGTACGATTACGTACCGTAGGCTACGGCAGTGGTTATGGTAGAGGATAGGGTAGAGGGTAGGGCAGATGGTAGGGATGACGGTTATGATAGAGCGTAGGATAGAGCGTTGGAATAGACGGCAAAAAAGACAGTAAGGTAGAGGCTAGAGAGTAGGGTGAAGAATTTAGATGAGATTAGATGAGCTGAGTTTTTTTCGAGATACCTTCAGGAATTCTATCCAGGATTTCTTCAGGCATTCCTTTCGAGAATCTTCCCAGGTTTGTTCCCGGGATTCCTTCAGATATTGCTTCCAAGATTGCTGTACGGATTGCTCCGGAGTTCACTTCAGGGATTGTTGCTTTGGAAAATCCTGAAAGGATTCTTTTAGTTATTCTTTACTGCATTCCTCCAGGGATTTGTGCTAGAATTCCTTCAAAGATTCCTTGCTGTGATTCGTTAAGAGATTCCTCAAAAAAAAACAAAAATGAAAAATATAGATTTCTTCCGATATTAGTCAATCCTAGATCATAAAGACATCTTCTATGATTCTTGCAGGAATACCTGCTCAGCTTCTGGACGGCATTCCTGTTATGATCCCTCTAAGGATTTCATCAGGAATAACTTCAGGGGTTTCTGCCAGAACTGCTTTAGAAAATCCTGAAAGGATTCTTTCAGAAATTTTAACCACCTTCACAGATTCATTTTAGTATACTTTCAAAGTGTTCTGTTGAAACATGTTCAGAGAATCCTATTGGAATTCTTTCTACTAACCGGGATCCTCGCTCGAGATTTATACAGCAATTCCTCCCGGGATTTCTTCTGTGATTATTTCAGGGATTCCTACCAAGCTTTCAGCAGTGATTGCTTCAGAATTCTACCAGATTCTGGTAGAGAGCAAGGCAAATCCTTCCGGGATTCCATCAGGGATTTCTACCAGGAATATGCTTCCCTCCCAGCGTTTTGATTTTCAGACTTTTGTACGTAATTCTAAATTAATTGGATGTGTTAATCACCGTTAACTGATACTTAACCGTCAACTGTTTTATTGATATTTCTCGGTGATCCAAGGAAAACTTCAGATTTAACGTTGTTACATGAAATTTCAAGGACCATGCATTGCATACTTTTAGGCGTTTATCGGGTTATATTTCTGTCCTAATTTATAAGTCCTTTTTTCTATTCTTTTTGAGTAATTATCATCTCTCTCACTTCCTTAGAGTTGTATTGTATCTATACGGATCAGAATATAGCGATAGCGTAGAAGTGGTGCTGAAATAGAACTCGAGAAAATTATCAGATATTGAGGACCTACAATGAAGAATTTTTTGGAACTACACCATAGACTTCCATTTTTTTGTCAAATCATGCATATTTTAGTGGAACTTGACTTTTGATAACAAATTTATTTACATATTCGAATTGTGAGACACCTTGGGCACAGACAAACAGACGTAACACTCTGATAATTCTCATCGTACACCGATTTAACGGTCTTTTTCAAAATTTGATAGTTGGTCAACTGACCACCCGTGGCGCTCGCATAGTTTTTGTTCGAGTTTGACGTTTGCTCACTACCGCCACCTAGTTGGTGGTCGACCAAACTTAGTCCTTTTAGCATTGGGCGAACATGTTTCCGTGACTATGATTTGAATCGAAAAATGTTCGAAGTGTTACGTCTGTTTGTCTGTGCCTTGGGCGTTAACGGGTTAAAAGAGCGTAACTCAAAATTTAGTCTAATGATTTTTTTTTATTTTTCCAGAGGTGTAGAAATGATAAAGGAAGAAAATGGCGTTTCTGGTTTTGATGGTATATTTTTTTTGATAATAACGGTAAATGAAGCACCGTGTCAGCGTATCAGTTATGGCTATAGTACCGTAATCCGGGGTCAAATTGGTCACTTAAAAACAACTTTTGCGCATAACATCAGCGCAAATATGTCCAAAAGAATTTCTGTAAAACCAGTACCTACCCAGTGGATCTCCATGGAACCATGTGTTAAAATTTTGTTCAACAAATTTTAACTTTAAGATAAATAACTCCAAAAATCAAAAAATTGGAAATGGCACTTTGGGGCAAAATTGATCAGCACACAATTAAGCATCGGTTGGATAGGAAAATTTCCTTCTCCGCTTAATTTTGCTCTTCTAAAACCGAATAAAGCGTTTAAAATCTTATTATTAGTGAATTTAATACTTAAAATGCAAAATTAAATTTTAAAATTGCATTGCGCGTAAAGGTAGGCAATTTTATTTGAAATTATTGATTTCTATCACAATAAATGGCTATTTCATCATAAAATGAACTTTTTTTTTAGTTATTTCATGTTCAGAACAGCTACAGAACTTCTCAACTAAGACTCCACAAAAATTTTAAATCAGAGAATTTACGGGAAGTCCTATTAGCAATCGATTGTTTAGTAGCAATGCAATGATTTCAGCTAAATGAGAAATACATTGCAAATTCCTAAAGAAATAAGGCAAAACTAACTTTATTCTAAAAACTAAAAGTCTACACTCATCTCTGGACATCTATGAACCAGATGACGTAAAAAGTTTAAGATCATTACGACGCCTAAGAATTCCTTATATGGAATTACAATGCAGTACCCGTATGATCAATTTGACCCCGATTTACGGTACCTCAAATCCGCCATAGTTGATTTTCAGCCTTTAACGATGCAGTTCAACAAGAAAAATTTTTTGAGCAAAAGATCACGTTCACGAAAGATGGTAGCAATCATTCACACTCCACAAGTGGCTCAAATTATAGTATAAATAAATCATTTTCCGAAATATTACTTCCTTGCACCCTATTTTGACATAAAGGGCGAACACGATGAAATTGCCACACAGAAAATATTGTATAACTTTTGATTGCGTTCGTCAAAAGAGCTAATTTTTTGATCATGAATAATATATTATGTGCAGCTAATACAGTCATACCTCGATATAACGTAACCTCGATATAACGTAACTCGATATAACGTAACTTTTACCTCGATATAACGTAACTTTTTTTTTGGTTTCAACTTTTCACTATTTAAATAATTGGAGTGATTTATAAAATTTTCTATGTCATATTACACTCCTCCTGAAACCAAGCCTGCTATCCAGTTATGGGTTATACGACCAATTTCAAAATTTTATAAGAATTTTCGGTGTCACTGTTGATGAGAAATGTTATATAGCTCTTCACGGAACAAACATTACATCTTCTACTCATTATTGACATTACGTCCCTACTGGAACATAGCCTTTAATCTCCAAACGAGATGACAGTAGACAGCATTGGTAGTGAACTCGATTTCGTGTGATACTGGGTGTAAGAACGCCAGTAACGGTCCGCTTTGTCTTAGAGAAAATTTTGCAGAAAATCACTAGAGAAATTTTCTGATCATTCCCTGGAGGAACTTCTTGAGAAATCACTGGAGAAATTCGCGAAGAAATCCTCAGAAGAATTCTTGAAGGAATTTCTAAAGACATTCCTGAATAAATGGTGGAACTCCTGGATGAATGCCTGGAAAAAATCGTGCTTTATCCTCGGAGGAATTTATACCGCAATAAACACAGTTATTCCTGGTAACATTCAGGGGCAGTCTTTAATTACATAAGGAACTTCTGTATAAATCTCAGCTGGAGCTTCTGGAGAAATTCGTGCACTGGTGGAATCCTAGTTGGATTTTCAAGAAGGTTCACAGTGAGAATCCATGGAAAAAAACTCAGGTTGAATTCTTGAAGTACTTTAAAAAAATCTTCAATGCATTCCTGGAAAAATCAAACAATATAAAGGAATATCTGGAGGAATCCTTGAAGAAATTTCTAGTGGAATTCTATCCGTTATGCTTGGAGAAATCCTTTATTTTTTAAAATAATTACTTCTGTATCTCAGAAATAAATTTCCAAGGAATCTCTGGAGAAACTTCTGGAGAAATCACAGAAGTTTTTCTAGCGAGATCTGAAGAGGAAATCTTTTGGAAACTCCGTCAAATTGTACTGGATGAGTAGCAGCAAGAATACCTGGGTGAATTTTGACAAATACCCCAAGTAACACACTTGTCATAGAAGAGTCACAGCAGCGCAGGTTTTCATGATGCAGAAGCCACTGCGATTGACTTCTAGCAAGTAAGAATTCATTTGTTAGAAGTAAGTCACAGTGACACCTGCAGATATAATGAATCATAGAAGATTGCAGGATCCTTGGATAAATATCCTTAGAGAACTTCAGGATGAATCACATGAGGTATTTCATGAGGCACTCAACCTGAATCTCCTGGGTGAATTCCCGATTTATTTCTAGAGGAATCCCGAGAGGAACTCCGAGTTTATAATTTTGCCTGCGTCACATACATGGGATAAACAAAATGATCGGGACACGCAAAATTTTCACTTTTCAAAAAATAGTCATATAGCTGTAACTTTTTGAAAAGTGCATCGAAAAATCTAAATTTTTTACTGTAAGTTGAACAATTAGTTGTGTATCGATGGTCCAATTTTGGGAAAGATCGGACTATTCTGTACGAAGTTATAAAGATTCTAGAAAAAGGTACAATTATCCGATAGTCAACTTTGAGCTGTTATATCTCCGGATTCCAAGAACCGAATGCAATGAAATTTTGATCCTTTATGACTTACATAATGAGCTCTGAAAAACGTTTGACTTAACTTGAAATTATTAACAAGAGATAAAGTTATTGCGATTTCATTTATTTTATGATTTTTCCGAAAATTGTTCTATTTTTAATATGCATCCCATTACTTTTTCAATTTATTACCGGTTATGTTGTTACTTTCCATCGAAACATATTTAAATACAAGTCAGTTAGAGGGAATTTAATGAAACTATAATTAGCATCTTAAATTTTGAAACAATGTTGAAATTTTGGAAAATTAAATAAAAAAATTAAAAAATAAATAGTCTAATCGTTATAATTTTCTTCCGTGTGAGCAATTTTAGCTTATCTCAGTAGTTTTTCAAAGCTTATCATATGAGTCATAATCACTCAAAATGTCATTGCATTTGATTCATTCAATCCGGAGATATAACACTTCAAAGTTAGCTATCAGATAATTTTGACTTTTTCTAGAATATTTCTAGCTTCATGCAGACTAGCTCGTTCTTTCCCAAAATTGGACTATTGAGACACAACTAGTTAATCAACTTACAGTAAAAATTTTAGATTTTTTTGAGGCACTTTTCAAAAAGTCACAGCTATTTGACCATTTTTTTTAAAGTGAAAATTTTGCCTGTCCCGATCATTTTGTCTATCCCCTGTAGATTTCTTACTTATAATCACACCAATAGATAACGCTTGACGTTTGACCAGTTCTATATGCAAAAAAAGAGAAGAATCTTGATTTATGTGACATTGGCTTAAATAGTTAAATATAAAGAGACATGCTAAGTATTCGACTTATGTTTGATCTTACAAACTTTTAAAAATATATAAAATTCAATGATGAAAATATATATATATAAGAAAGGTTGGAAATCACTGTTGGGTGATTACCATAATCTTTTTGGTAATTTTCTTTTCAAAATATGTATTTAAAACGAAATTCGTGAAAAAAAAATTTTGCTTCGATATAACGTAACTTCGATATAACGTAACGAAAATAAAATTGCAGTTACGTTATATCGAGGTATGACTGTACCATAAAATTTTCATTAAAATCGGTTGAGTATTTGCGCATATATTGTTTACATCATAAAATGAGATTTTAGAAAATTTGTGCACCCATTTAAAAATATTACTTAGGCTATAACATTTTTGTTACCTCATCAAAACGTTTGAAAATTTCACTCGATTTTCTTAACATAGTAGGTATCAATTAACTGGTAAAAATTTGATCAAAATCTGTTCAGTACTTTTCTAGTAAATATCCAAAGCTCAAATCGCTTCAAGGTAAATTTTAGGTACTTTTTGACCATTTTTAGTTCCGCGTGCACTATTTTGACTGTAGAACTGGTAACACTGTCCCGATTTTTATAAAACTTTGACAGTGTAAAATTGTTGTGTTAAACTGTTTAAAGTGAAAATTTCAGCCCTTTTTGTTGAGTACTTTCAAAGTAAGAGCAGTTTGAATTTCACTATACCAAAAACCACTTATGCTTATTGTGACATAGTGCGACATATATGGCTATAACTTTTTAACGGTATAATCAAGTTGAATGAAATTTTGACAAACTACTTCTACATACATACTTTACGTACATAAAAATTTTCATTGAAATCGGTTCAGTATGTTTGGCGCCAGCGTTGAAACGGCAAAAAAGTGATATTTTCCAAAATATTTGTTTGCACAAGATTCTCAAGTGGCAATTTCCTTGTTTCAACGATATCTCCGCCAATACTCAACCTATTTTAATGAAAATTTTATGGTATTAGCTACACATAATATACTATTCGTGTTAAAAAAAATAGCTATTTTGGCGAACGCAATCAAAAGTTGTACAATATTTTCTGTGTGGCAATTTCATCGTGTTCGCCCTTTAGTGTACCATTTATGGCTAACCCCATAAGGAATGCATGCAAATATGTAGTGCGAATTGGAACCGAAATTAACAAATGTGTCCATAACTGGTACAGGGTTCCTATCATTGACACACGTCATAATAAATACAAAAAGTGGTTTTGTCTCCATTTCTATAAGAGGACTCACTAAACAGTTTAAATTGCTACGTAAGCCATGATTTTCTAATTATTTGAAATATTTCATGAAATTGCGAATGAAATAACCAAACATTGCCTTGGTGATCGCGACGTTTCATCAGAATAAACTTTAATAAGCAATTTACGCTGTTAAATGAATCTCCCTTATATTTTTCCTGTAAAGTATGAACACTAATCAATCATTTGACATATAAACGACATTCGTCGGACTTCTGCTTATTTTTGTAGAAATAGTTTTTCTTAGGTGGTGCAATAACTGGAACGCACCCTAGTTTAGGTTAGTTGAAGAACTAGTTAAGTTTCCCAATACGAGTAACTTTATCATCCCAGGTGAAAGTCATGAGTTTCAGCCATTATGGCCCTCACCACTGTTTGTCGTATTATTCTAACACTTTCTAAAAATCGCAGTTCGCCATAAATTATCAACCAATCGTAATCAGAGGAAATGTTCGCTCTCCGATATTGTGTTGTGAAGCGATCGCCCAAAGAAACACCCGAAAACCGGAACAGATGGCCGTTGGTAGAAGGAAGAAAGAAAAACTCAATTAGTGAAGAGGTGAGTGCAAAGAGAAGAGAATCGAGAACGGCGAGAACGATTTGGACGATGCCGGTGGACGACGACGACGACGGGAAGGGGAGCGAATATTGAATTTAATTGAAAGAAAATTACGGAATGATTATGTTTAAATACGTTACACAGACCCGCTGCGCTGCCTTGGAGGAAGGTGGGATGAAGGAGACAGGAAGTAGAGCGCTCATACATGTACAGTGTACACCCGCCAGCTCGAAGAGGGTGAGTGATGCGTGTTTGGAAGGCAACATATGTCATAATTCATCAGTGTTATACGAGCCGATTCGATGGGGAATGATGAGAAGAGAGCTGACTGAAAGTGGTTCGTTTGATCGGAGTCTCGTTGAGAGCGCGGTTTTTCTACTGACTGTGGAGGTTTGTAATGTGCTGTTGTAGAAGGCTTTCAAATGGATGCCAATATGGTTTTGGTGAGAAGGAAGAAGGGTGATCGCAAAATTGACTGGAAGTGGGTTTCTACAAGGTGGGAAAATAATTTGGGAAAACTGGTAATTTAATTAGTTGTGTACCGTATGGGGAGCTGCTTTTGTGCGGCATGTGTTCAAAGGGAATGCAGCTTAATTAGCTCTAAGTAGATAGAGTTGCATCAAGATCTCTGCGCTGACCATGTGGCAGCGCTCGTGAATAAGTGAAGCTTTATTGAGCAGAAATTTTCCATATTGTTGAGCACCTGAAAGTAACGAAGGTAAAATTATATTATTCGATAGGAATTCGGCTTTGTTGTAGTCTAGAATTTGAAATGGGCGTTTTCCAACAGAAATTTAGCTTGTATGTTCAACAGATCTACAGCCGAAAGAGACTAACATTTTAAACTGAAAACTAATGTCGTTTTCGTTTTTGATCCAGTTCCAACCTTACTTGTTCTACGAGATAGGTGACGGATGCAGCCTGCATGTACTGCTAAGAAGAGGGATAAGCGATGGATGCGGCATTTGCGACCGAAAAAGTCACACTTAAGGTTAGGGTAAAGGCTGGGTATGCTGTGTAATTCAGATCCCATTGTGATCCACTAGCCTCTGCCCAGCAACTCCTATCCCTACCTCCTCGCGGTACCGGCCGGAAACTATGAGCAACCTTAGGGAAGATCGTGTAACCAACCCCGGTGGGAACTTTGGTCGTTGGCTAACAGGGAAGGGGGGGTTTGCTTCGGTAAACCTGAGCGTCTGTTCTCCAGGAGGAGTGGCTCACAACAGCGTCTGATCCCCATGTTAGGAGCGGCTGATCTACGTCCGAGTGCCAGGGAAGGACTCTAAGCTCAACTGTGCACTATGGTCCTCCGGAAAGTAGAGGGTTGGTGTCAGGACCTACGAGCCAGTCATAAAAAAACCATTGGAACGGGAAATCAGCAAACGAATAATACGAACCGAGACCAACGGCAACGACCCCAGCGAACAAAAAGGACTTGCGATTGGAAACTCGGTACGTGGAACTGCCGATCTCTCAATTTCATTGGGAGCACCCGCATACTCGCCGATCTACTGAAGGACCGCGGGTTCGGCATCGTAGCGCTGCAGGAGGTGTGTTGGACAGGATCCATGGTGCGAACGTTTAGAGGTAATCATACCATCTATCAGAGCTGCGGCAACATACGCGAGCTGGGAACAGCTTTCATCGTGATGGGTGATATGCAGAGGCGCGTGATCGGTTGGTGGCCGATCGACGAAAGAATGTGCAAATTGAGGATCAAGGGCCGATTTTTCAACTTCAGCATAATAATCGTGCACAGCCCACACTTCGGAAGTACTGATGATGACAAGGACGCATTTTACGCGAAGCTCGAACGCGAGTACGATCGCTGCCCAAGCCACGACGTCAAGATCATCATAGGTGATTTGAACGCTCAGGTAGGCCAGGAGGAGGAATTCAGACCGACGATTGGTAAGTTCAGCGCCCACCAGCAGACGAACGAAAACGGCCTACGACTCATTGATTTCGCCGCCTCCAAAAATATGGCCATACGTAGCACCTTTTTCCAACATAGCCTCCCTTATCGTTACACCTGGAGATCACCACAGCAGACGGAATCTCAAATCGACCACGTTCTGATTGACGGACGGCACTTCTCCGACATTATCGACGTCAGGACCTATCGTAGCGCCAACATCGACTCCGACCATTATCTGGTGATGGTCAAACTGCGCCCAAAACTCTCCGTCATCAACAATGTACGGTACCGGCGACCGCCACGGTACAACCTAGAGCGACTGAAGAAACCGGATGTCGCCTCAGCATACGCGCAAAATCTCGAGGCTGCGTTACCTGACGAGGGCGAGCTCGATGAGGCCCCTCTAGAGGACTGCTGGAGTACAGTGAAAGCAGCCATCAACGACGCAGCCGAGAGCACCATCGGGTACGTGGAAAGAAATCGACGGAACGAATGGTTCGACGAAGAGTGCAGAACGGTTTTGGAGGAGTAGAACGCAGCGAGGGCGGTAATGCTGCAGCAAGGGACTCGACAGAACGTGGAACGTTATAAACAGAAGCGGAAACAGCAGACCCGCCTCTTTCGGAAGAAAAAGCGCCGCCTGGAAGAAGCGGAGTGTGATGAAATGGAACTGCTGTGCCGTTCCCAAGAAACACGGAAGTTCTATCAGAAGCTCAACGGATCTCGCAACGGCTTCGTGCCGCGAGCCGAAATATGCAGGGATAACGACGGAGACCTCTTGACGGACGGACGTAAGGTGATCGAAAGGTGAAAGCAGCACTTTGATCATCACCTGAACGGCGTGGAGAACGTAGGCACGGGAGACCACGGCATCGGAGGAAACGACGATGCCAGTGCAACGGAGGACAGAAATGAACCAACTCCCACGCTGAGGGAAGTTAAGGATGTCATTCACCAGCTCAAAACCAACAAAGCAGCTAGTAAGGATGGTATCGCAGCTGAACTCATCAAGATGTGCCCAGAAAACTAGGCCAACTGTCTGTATCGGCTGATAGTCAGGATCTGGGAAACCGAACAGCTACCGGAGGAGTGGAAGGAAGGGGTAATCTGCCCCATTCACAAGAAAGGCGACCATTTGGAATGTGAGAACTTCAGGGCGATCACTATTTTGAATGCTGCCTACAAAGTGCTATCCCAGATCATCTTCCGTCGTCTGCCACCTAAAAAAAAGGGTTCGTGAGAAGTTATCAAGCCGGATTCATCGACGGCCGGTCGACAACGGACCAGATCTTTACCGTACGGAAAATCCTCCAGAAATGCCGTGAATACCAGGTCCCAACGCATCACCTGTTCATCGACTTCAAAGTGGCATACGACAGTATCGACCGCGCAGAGCTATGGAGAATCATGGACGAAAACGGCTTTCCTGGGAAGCTGACTAGACTGATTAAAGCAACGATGGACGGTGTGCAAAACTGCGTAAGGGTTTCGGGTGAACTATCCAGTTCATTCGAATCTCGCCGGAGACTGCGACAAGGTGACGGACTCTCATGCCTACTCTTCAACATCGCTCTGGAAGGTGTGATGCGACGAGCCGGGCTCAACAGCCGGGGAACGATTTTCACAAAATCCGGTCAATTTGTGTGCTTTGCGGACGACATGGACATTATCACTAGAAGATTTGGAACGGTGGCAGAGCTGTACACCCGCCTGAAACGCGAAGCAGCAAAGGTCGGACTGGTGGTGAATGCCTCCAAAACAAAGTACATGCTGGTAGGCGGAACCGAACACGACCGGATCCGTCTGGGTAATAATGTTACGATAGACGGGGATACTTTTGAGGTGGTGGAGGAATTCGTCTACCTAGGATCCTTACTGACGGCTGACAACAACGTGAGCCGTGAAATTCGGAGGTGCGTCATCAGCGGAAGTCATTCCTACTACGGGCTCCAGAAGAAACTGTTGTCTAAGAAGATTCACCAATTGCACCACGTACAAAACGCTAATAAGACCGGTGGACATAACATAAGACATTGACCATGCTCGAGGAGGACTACTACTGCAGAAACTCTCTCAAATGCCTCTGGTAGTTTCCATAATCCACCCATACATGATTAAAACAGGAAATCCTTAATCATCGATCATAATCTCTTTATCCCGTAATGCCCACATGGCGTAAACCCTTCAATTATCGCGCATGTCCGAAGCTGATAAACTGCAATCGCGCCCACGATAAGAAGCCCCATCCCTCCAGTACAGCCAATTTACTTTTCAGGTAAACTAAAAATCATTTCCTTGTAGGAAATGATTAACCTACTAAATGAATTTGATTATCCGCAACAGTAGCTCCTCTTCCTCGAGCCGTCGCGCGTCCGCGTCAGTCATATGCCTTGTACAGGTTTGATTGGACCGAAGAAAAACCCATTATTGTCGATGTTGGAACAAAACAACAACAATGCGTTATTACCTACCTACCGGCCACCAACACCTGCCTCCTCCATACCCTTTTCACAGTAGGATAGGAAAGTGAGGCGCAGTGAAATGGAAAAACAGCAGTCAGCAGTACCTAGTGGAAAGAACTATGCTAATAGATTAATGTAACATTATCGCGAGTTGGCGCGTGAAATGTGCGAACCAAGCGAACGAAAAACAATGAATTTTTGCTCGTAGCGCAGCGTCGCGTTGCGGCTGCGGCATCAGCTACCTAGGGGCGCACCAAGCCGAAACATTTTCATTAAATCATCCGGTTTTGTCGACTACGTACTGCGCGACTGGCTTAAGCCTCGTGATCACGGGGTGTCGAAAGAGAACCGGAGGAAGAGGGTTGCAGAAAAAATCGTCTTGCAAATTGCATAATCCATTTTTCAAAGCCTACTCCCACCGACACACGCCAAGGTAGGTAAGGTATGTTCCTAAATCAGTCAGTAGGTGCCCGGCGATGTTTGTGGGTTTATGCCTACTGGGCTTAACGGTGATCGCTATAAGGAAAAAGTGCTCATATTTATTTATAATGTTTTTCTCCTCATGTTTCGAGCGGTGTGTTTATGATTATCAGTTTAATTCATTTTTCGATTCATTGTTTTTTTTTTCAACTGCAAGCACACGGAACCACTTAGTGCCAGTGGTGCTTCCAATCAACACCCAGGAAATATGGGCTCAGCTTGGAAAGTAAACTACATTTCATTTTTTTTTCCTTTGTTGTGATGTTAGATTTAACACGTACGTCCCCAACCCCCATTTCGACGAAAATTTCAAAATTCAAATGGCTGGTTCTCAGTCATTTTTCAACGGATTTTAAAATGTTTTGCACCAATCGATCACAAATTCCTTCTAGTTTTAAGAACCGGAGTCCACTTTACGGAAGCTGTCATGGTTCCGGAATTATTCCGGGGAGTCGTGGGGTAACCTCCTTATCGCTCATGGTGGCCACATTGTAACGTTAGCTAAAACCTCACTACAGCATACCAATCTTCATGATTTTGCAAAACAGGAACTCTAGAAGGTATTACGAGACTTTCTGGACATATTGGCCACTATCGGAGATACTCCGGGAACTTGGTGCCCCCGGGGAAGTGGCCAGTTCGTGATTTTTTCTGAACCCTATCTTACGACATATCATTCTTCATGATTTTGCAAAAACAGGAACTCTAGAAGGTGTTTCTAGACTTTTGGACATATTGGCCACTATCGGAGATACTCCGGGAACCTGGTGCCCCCGGGGAAGTGGCCAGTTCATGTTTTTTTTTCTGAACCCTGTATTGCGACATATCATTCTTCATGATTTTGCAAAAACAGAACTCTAGAAGGTATTTCTAGACTTTCTGGACATATTGGCCACTATCGGAGATACACCGGGAACCTGGTGTCCCCAGGGAAGTGGCCAGTCCGTGATTTTTCTCTGAATCCTGTATTGCGACATATCATTCTTCATAATTTTGCAAAAGAAGAACTCTAGAATGTATTTAGAGACTTTCTGGACATATTGGCCACTATCAGAGGGACTCCGGGAACCTGGTGCCCCCGGGGAAGTGGCCAGTTCGTGTTTTTTGTATGTCTTGCCACAGAATTGATTTACTGAAGTACTGGAACTTGGGTCCCCGAGGAAGTGGCCAATTTTTGATTTCCTCTGAAGCCTGTTTTGCGACATACATATCAATCTTCTTGATTTTGCAAAACAAGAACTGTAGGAAACTTTTGGAGAATTTTTGGATATATAGACCACTATCAGAGGCGCTCAGAGAACCTGATTATTCCAAGGGAGCCACCAGTTCGTTATTTTGAAAACGTCTTGCAACATTTCAACCGTCATAATATTGCAAAACAAGAACTCTAGAAGATATTTAAGGTATTTTTGTCATGTTAGCCACAATCAGGAGATACTTCGAGATACTTTTTTGACCCCGGTTTCATGACATATCAATACAACAGCTTTGGACATATTGGCGAGTCCTTCAGGAACCTGTTTTCTGATAAGAGGCCAAATTGTGAAAATTTTCTAATCCTTGTATTTCGACACATCAATATTCATAATTTTTCCTCCTCAAGCGGTTTACAGTTAACACAAATAATTCCTTAGGGAAAAGGTTTGTGGGATATCTCGTTGGATTTCGCTCGATTATGTTCTGAATTTGAAGGAAGTATTTTTTAGAGGTTCTTCAAAGAGTTTATCTTTAGGAATTCTTATGAAATTCTTCCAAACAGTTCCTCAGATTACCTCCAAAAGTACTTTCAGGATATTTCGACGAATGGGATATTTACATGTAGTTTCTTGATATTTCCAGTTATCCATATCCAGATATACATTTCCAGATATCCAGATTTCTAGATATTATCCAAAATTACTTTTTTGTTTTCCCTACTGAGTTTCTCTCTGGGATTCCTCCAAGGATTAGGTTATCTTTTGGATTTCGTTGTGAAGTTCTTATTTGGACACCTAAAATAATGTTTGACGTCTGTGAATTTTCCAGGAACTGCTTCTAGGATTTACCCAGGTGCCAATTTTTAAATTCTTCCGCCAGGAATTGATATATTTTTTCGAAGAATGAACTCTGGGTTTTACTTTCTGAAATTGCTCCAGGAGTTCCTTCTGAAATTCGCCCAGAATATTATTTGGATATTCCTGTAAGAGTTCCCCCGGCGTTTTCTTCAAAAGCTCCTATGATAATTGTTCCAGGACTTTTTTTCTTTAATAATTCCTTTTGAAACTTCTACATGAGTTCCCACAGAATTTCTGCTTGGGATTTTTTCATAAAAAAAGTGAAATTCTATCCATTTTGAAGTTCCATCTGCGGATCATAGAAGAGGTCCTTCTGGTATTCTTCCAAGGAATCCTTCTGAGATTTATCCATGGATTTCTGCAGGAGTTCCTTTTGAGGTTCCTCCAGGACTTCCTGTAAGGATTCCTAGTTTCTTCTAGAGTACTTTTCATCCTTGCCCTTATTCTTAGATTTCTGCAAATGCTTCTGTTGAATTTCCTCCAAAATCGTCTCTGGAATTTCTCCAAGATTTCCTACTAGGTTTACACTAAAAGCTTCTCCCGAGAATCCCAAACGAGTCGATTCCGGCAAGGTTTCCTGAGTACCTACCTCTGATAATGGCCAATATGTCCAAAAAAATACAAAATGCATTCTAAAGCATTGTCCAGTTAGAATCCGGACGCAAAGGATAATTTATTGTGACGCTCTCAATGACCATAATCATTTTTTTTTACAGCAGTCTGATCATAAACAAGTCCTCTATTGATGGTGTAAATTTCATCGATTTTCTTGCTACGAGTGAAAAGTTATTTCTGATTGAAGACAAGTGAAGGAAAAAAATCTTGCACAAACACGCTGAAAATTAAGCGTGGTCAGGTACGACAGTCGCGAAAAATGTTAATGCCTCCATAACCATTATGTGTGATGTGCACAGATGTTGTTAACCATGCCATGAGGAAGTGCCCAAGGAAGATTGAAGTTTATGTTCATGGATAAATCTGCTTGGAATTCCAAGATTTGCCAGGTAGTTCGAGCTCTGGACATCGTTTTCTCACATCACGATTTTGACACCAAATGTGTACAAAGATGATAACCTCAAGAATCGCGTGCTGCTTTTCAAAAATGCACAAAGATGATAACCTCAAGAATCGCGTGCTGCTTTTCAAAAGTGCACACAAGGGACCTGTAGAGGTTTGAGCTAATTTGGTGAGCTATCACGACAGCCTGAGATGTGTAGTGGTGTCATCACTGTTGGATAGTGTTTATTAACGAAAAAACACTCAAATTTCGCTTCTTTGGAATTCACTGAATAGCCCTTAATTTCGCAAGAAGAGAAATATTTGTCAAAGTTCCTTTGGAATCCTAATCAGATTGGTAGAAGGTCTCAGGACACTACAGAGATGACCTGATTGTTAAACAAATCCGCCGAAGTGATGTTAAAATTTACTACCATTGTGCAGATTTTTAAGGAAGTAATCACGGAAAAGTTGAGAAAACGTATTAAAAATTAAATTAAATAATTTTAATGATATTTTTCCATGAAACTACAGTAAATTATCTTTGTTTTGAGGGCTTCACCTTTTCTGTTTGTTATTCCACCTCTGAGATATAAGTGATTATCTGCCTCCGGATTCTAACTGGACAATGCTTTACAGTTTTTGTTGTGCAGAATGATGAAGATTGATATGTCGCAAGAGTCCAGAAAAAAAACCCGAACTGACCACTTCCCTGTGGGGAAACAGGTTCCCCGAGTACTTTCGCAGAGTAATCAATAGATTACATACATTACATAGATTACATACAAAAATCCCATAATACCCGTTGAAGAATCCTCAAAGTATTTCTGGAAGCATTCCAAAGAATAAAATTGAAGAATTCCATAAGAAATGGTAAAATAGCCCCATAAGTAATTCCTTGAGGAATCCCTACAAAAATACTTCTTACGAATTCTAAAAGATAATAAAGCGAAATCAATTGAGGTGTAATCCCAGAAACATGTTTGGAGGAATTCCAAAAGAAACTCCTTGTGTAATCTCCAAACCACTTTTAGAGGAATCTCCAAAAGTTTCAAAGAATAATCCCATGAAATGTGTCGCAAGACAGGGTTCAGAAAAAAAAATCCCGAATCGACCAAAAATTCTCGAAATGTCTTCTAGAGTTCTCGTTTTTCAAATTCATAAATGACCAGAAGAAGACATTTCAGAATCACATAAAAACGTCAAGAAAAAGTCCTGGACGTATTTCCGGGAAACTCATACGAGAATCCCTGACCCTATATTTGTTCAAAAAAAATCAAACAGTCCACTTCCCCAAGGAAATCAGGTTGCTGATGTACCTCTGGCAGTGAACAATATGACCAAATTGTTCTGTTATGCAAAATCATGAAGATTGATGTCGCACGAGGTTCTCGAAGAATCTCTAATAATGGTCTATAAGTCCAAAAGTCTTGAAATGTTCTCAAGAGTTCTTGTTTTACAAAATCATGAAGTGATATGTCGCAGGAACGTTATCAGAAAAAAACACTGGTCAGGGGAAACCACGTTCCGGAAAGAGTACCTCTGTTAGTTGCCAATATGTCCAGAAAGTCTTGAAATATCTCCCAGAGTTCTTGTTTTGCAAAATCATGAAGAATGATATGTCAGAAGCCAGTATTCGGGAAAAAAAGCACGAACTAGCCACTTCCCCGGGGGCACCATGTTCCCGAAGTATCTCCGATAGTGGCCAATATGTCCAAAAGTCTCGAAACGCATTCTAAAGTTCTTGTTCCGCAAAATAATTCAGGGTTCAGAAAAAAACATGAACTGGTCACTTCCTCGGGGGCTCAGGTTCCCGGAGTCTCTCTGATAGTGGCCAATATTTCCAGAAAGTCTCAAAATATCTTCAAGAGTTCTTGTTATGCAAAATCATGAAGAATGATATGTCGCAAGATAGGGTTCAGAAAAAAATCACGAACTGGCCACTTCCCCGGGGGAACCAGGTTCCCGGAGTATCTCTGATAGTGGCCATTATCTCCAGAAAGTCTCGAAATGCATTCTAGAGTTCTTGTTTTGCAAAATCATGAAGAATGATATGTCGCAAGACAGGGTTCAGAAAAAAAATCACGAACTGGCCACTTCCCTGGGGCACCAGGTTCCCGGAGTCCCTCTGATAGTGGCCATTATCTCCAGAAAGTCTCAAAATATCTTCAAGAGTTTATGTTTTGCAAAATCATGAAGAATGATATGTCGCAAGATAGGATTCAGAAAAAAAATCACGAACTGGCCACTTCCCCGGAGGAACCAGGTTCCCGGAGTATCTCCGAGTGGCCATTATCTCCAGAAAGTCTCGTAATACCTTCTAGAGTTCCTGTTTTGCAAAATCATGAAGATTGGTATGCTGCATGTGAGGTTTTAGCTAACGTTACAATGTGGCCACCATGAGCGATAAGGAGGTTACCCCACGACTCCCCGGAATAATTCCGGAACCATGACCGCTTCCGTAAAGTTGACTCCGGTTCTTAAAACTAGAAGGAATTTGTGATCGATTGGTGCAAAAATTTTTAAAATCCGTTGAAAAATGACTGAGAACCAGCCATTTGAATTTTGAAATTTTCGTCGAAATGGGGGTTGGGGACGTACGTACTGACACATAAATTCCGTTGCAGTTCAACTCCACAACCAAAATGATGGACAAACGTGAGGTGATCGAAAGGTGGAAGAAGCACTTCGATGAGCATTTGAACGGCCTTTAATATTTTCAACATTTTGTTATAGATTCTATTTAAGGAATTAAAAAGTTACGAATAATGCATTGGAGTCAAGGATGTGTTGATATGGTAAAACAGTGGTTCCGAGAACATTGGTCACCGGGAATCTGCTACACAGAACACCATGTCGGACCTGTGGGACAGCATTACCAGTATACGTAGAAAAATGGCGCTTGTTTAAAACAATAAAACGCATGGTTGATTTTCAAACTGAGAATTTACTTAGTCCAAAGTTAAATTTAATTGTTTTCATTTAGAGTTTATCGGTAAAAACAACCGATTACCATCATTTCATATAATATCAAAATTTTCATTTGTTTGAACAAAATAAAAACCATAAACATGGTCCGAAAGCACTCACACATCTATAAAATGCTTACCCCAACATCGCCACAACGAAGAAGGTGCAGCAAATCCATCACGCCAACTTCCAAGTGCAGCTTTGGCCGTGATGGATAACGCGCAGGTACTCACGACAGCATCCACAAAAAGTTGATCGGTTTCGTCTTTTTTGTCTTTCTTTAGTCGTCCTCCTCCCCATCCGCTTACCGACGGTCTAAAAATAGATTTCCGAGTTGCCGCAGTTGCTGCCGTCACCAACACAATCACATTCCGGGTTTGTTAGTGGCAAAAGTGCAGTCGTTTGAATCAATCCATTATTTCATGTTGAAAATACCATATCTCTGTTTGTTTTAACAAACTGTCAAAAATTTCGACAAATGAAAATATTTGTATTTTCAAACAATAGAACAGTTCAGTTTAAACTAGATATCAGTTTATCGCTATAGTAAACTGAAAAATCGGTTGATTTGAACTAGAATTTAATTGTGTTTACAATTTATTTTTCTGCGTGTAGTTTTGAAATATCTCGCGTTCTGGGGCATTTAAAAGGATACTGTCCTCGGCAAAGTTGCTTGGAAGACGAAGAGCTTTCGCATAGAAAGTAATTTAGTTCAAGAATCACTCACTGCTTGGCGGTAGGATTCTTAAAAATCTACCAGTTTGTTTTAGAGATACGACTTTAACTAGCATTTTGGAACACTTGGGCAAAGTTGCTCGGAAGCATAACCGTTTTCTTGAAAACAAAAATTTAGTTCGAGAATCACTCACTACGCGGCTCTAATGGTACTGTAATGAGCTCATTGTCAGGGCGTATGTCTCACGATCTGGACCCCCTTTGGAAGGAAGTTGCAAAGAAGCATGTTCAGTTTGATCTAACCAATATATATATCTCACGATCTGAATTACTTCGATGAATACTCACTTCGGCAAAGTTGCTCAGAAGAGTAAGAGCTTACTTCTATAAAACAATTTATTTCGAAACTTGCCCTCTACGTGGCGCTAGTGATCTTAGCAGCTTCCAGTTTAGTTTAAGTGCCATATATCCCGCTTTTTGGACTTCTTTCAAGAATACCGCTTCGACAAAGCTGCTGAGACGACTGGAAAGTTTCTTCAAGAATACAATTAAGTGCATGATTCGTTGACTATATTGCTTTAGTGTTGTAAAGAGCTAAGAGTTTGTTATATGTATCGTGTATCTCACGATGTATGTATCTCACTATGTATCTATCTCGTGTAATTCCAAGACACTCTCTACCTGGTGGTCTCAATCACGAAAACATGTGAGAAGCCCTCAGGCGCAAGGCTCTCCCTGAGAAAATCATCGGCCTCATTGAAGCACAGTACAGGGCATTTTCGTGCAGAGTACTGCACGACAGTGTTTTGTCCGATCCCATCTGGGTGCACCTTCTTTTTGTTTTGGATCTGGATACCAAATTAAAAACAAGACGATTCCAACAAGAATAACATTAAAAGTGATATCTAGTTCTTGAAACCGTTCTTCCGTCCTGCGTTGATGTTGGCATTTGTCACACTCGTTTGCCCGACACCAGCATGGTGCATTTACAATTTGCAATGATTGCGTCAAAGCCGCGATGAAAAAGTGGGACCCATATGGAAGATGAAGTTCGATGCCGGGCATGGTTGCAAGTATTCCGAAACTCGATTATCGAAATAAACTAAAGAACTGAGAATTGAATATTCAAGAAGTTTCTTGAAATTTGAAACCCAAACAACGCCATTGGCAATTCCAAAATGCGAGCCCAAGGTGAAACAAAAAGCAGATGGCATTCAATCAATAAAAGTGTCAGCAAATTTGCTCCAGAAAAAAATCTGTCAATCTCCCAGGAATTTGTGCAGATATTATAACAGAAGTTCTGTCATGAGATTTTACTGAAGTTAATTTAAGGATTTCTCTAGCAGTTCTTTGTAATATTGTTACTTCCAATTTTTTCAAAGATTTCTCCAAGGTTTTCTTTCAGGGATTGTTTTGAAAGCTCCGTCAGGGGGTTTCCTGGAGTTCATTCAGAAATCCTTCCAGAAAGTTCCTTAATGATTCCTCCAGGAGTTCCTTCCGGGATTTCTCAAGGAATTGAACAGCGGTTGCTTCAGGAATACGCCCAGATTTTTTTCAAAGAATTCCTGAAGATATTTTCCCTGAACTTTTTCGAGGAATTTCTCTTGAAATTCCTTGGAGGATCTATTCTTGAATTCCTTGAGGGATTTCTTCAGGAAGTCCTCCAGAGATTTCTCCAGGGACTCTTCCAGAGATTTCTTCAGGAACTAGTCAGTGATTTCTACAGGAATTTCTCTGGGATTTTTTCCTAAAATTGTTTGTGGATTTTTCCAGAAATTCCTGAGGGATTTATCCTTAAAGTCCATCATGGATTCCTCCAGAAACTCCTTTTTTATTTTTCCAGGAATTTTTCGGGGATTCCTCTAAGATTTCTCATTCTTGAATTTCTCCAGAAATTGATTCAGCGATTTTCCCGTAAATCTTTATGTATTTTTTCTTGAAAAAACTGTGAAGTTTGCTTCAGGTACTCTTTCAGGACTGTATCTTCAAATTCCTTCAGGCAATTCTCCAGAAGCTTATTTATGGATTACTCCAGGAACTCCTTCATGGATTTCTGAAGGAACTCCTTCAGGGACTCCTACAGGACCTACTTCAGGAACTCTTTGTGGTTTTTTTTCTCTTAATTCCTTGTAAGATTTCTTAAAAACCCATATCCAGTAACTCTCTAAGTGATTTCTCTAGAGATTTTTCGGGAATTCCTCCAGGAATTTCACTTTTTTTGTACATTTCCAAGGATTTCCCAACTAACAATCGCCAGCCGCAAACAAGCATGCATGCTGAATTGTTGCTTTATAGTAGAAATTATAGCTGAACTAAAATTATGCTGTACACATTACTGTACAAATGCTATTTCAACTGAAAAAGTAGCCAATGTTCAACTTTTCGTATTGGTATTAACAATAATAATTTAAAACACTTTTCAAGCGTTTAATAAGATTTTTATTCGACTCGCAGCAATTCCTTTACAACACAGTTTAACAATACTTTTTTTTTTGCTTCTTGTTAAGTTCATGTAAAAATTAGGATATGTATCTGTATAATGTGTTTTTCACAAGTCAAATAAGCGCTTTCGATTCATCATACTTCGACTCTGAGTACATGATGAAAAACACGTGTTTTTTTACTGCACAACAGCTGAATTAATCTGTTGTTCAGTCGTTTACCATAATGTTGTGCTGATTCACCACTGCTGAAAAGGAGTCTGATCATTATTAAACCTCGAGAAGTTTATGTTTTGATTTGAGCTCTGTAATTCATCTTCTCTAGGATGGCGCAGATAGGAAGCATGCGCCTGGCAATCAACGGGCCTCGAGTTCGAATCTGGATTTAGGTAAATTTATATGTAGTTATTGCTTCACAATATTTGTTCACAGCGTTAAGTTCCAATCATAAACTCTCGTGAAAATTGATTTTTTTTATTTTTAATCATTTTTGCTAAAGCTGAATAACAGCTTTACTATATAGTTGTAAAACAGTTTAACAACAAACAGTTCAGTTGGTACACAACACTATGCTTTATAGTTTCTCCAAATATGTGTGAACAAAACCCGAACAGAGGTTGTGCCTGAAAATTATCCAAATGTTATTCAGCATCATGCTGAATCAATTCGTCGTAAAGGTGCTTGTAAAATGAGTGATTGTTAGTTGTCCTGGAGTTCCTAAAGGGATTTTCCCAAAATCTTTTTCAGGGGTTCCTCAAGAAACTCCTTCAGTGAGTTATCTCAGGGATTCTTCTGATAATTTCTTCACGGATTTATCCAGGAATTTTTCAAAGATTCCTCCAGGAGCTCCTTCAAGGATGTTTTCAGAAACTCTTTTAAGGGCTCCTCCTAGAACTCCTCCAGAAATCACTCTACGAACTTCTTGATGAATTTTTCCAGGAATTCTTAGAGGTATTTCGCCTGTAGTTCCTTGAAGGATTTTTTCTAAAATTTATTGAGGGGTTCTTCCTAGAACTTCTTCTGGGATTTTTTTTATTGAAATCCTTTAGGCATTTTTCATGGAATTTAGGGATGTGTCTTGAAATTGCTGGAGAAAATTTTCTTGTTATTTCTGGGAGTATTTTTTTCAGGAATTCCTTCAGAGATGGCTTCACAAACTCCTTCAGATGTTTCTTCAGGAACTCCTTGAGGGATTTCTCCAGAAACTCTTCCGGAGATTCTTCTGTGATTCCTCCAGTAATTTAATAAGATATTACGCCTGAATTTGCTTGAAACATTTCTCCAGGAATTCCTTCAAAGTTTTCTCCAAGAACTCTTCTAGTGATTTTTCCTAGAATTCTTTCAGGGATTTTTCCAGGAACATCTCCAGGGATTTCACCTGAAACTCCATTGTGGATTTCTGCAGGAACTCCTTTAGGGACTACATGCTTCTGCAATTCCTCCAGGAATTCCTTCTGGATTTTCTCACAGAATTTCTTCACAATTTTCTTCTGGAATTCTTTGAGATTTTGCCTTGAGTTACCTGAGGCTTTTCCCTGGAATTTCTTGAGAGGCTCCTTCGGGGATTTCTTCAGGAATTCTCCCAGGAGTTTCTTCAGAGGTTCCTCATGAAGTTCATCTGAATTGCTGGATGAACTTTTTTTGTAATTTCTCTAGGAGATCCATCAGGGGTTCGTCCAGGAGTTCCTTCAGTGGTTTCTCTTGAAATTCGTTCAATAATTTCTCCGGGAGTTTTTCCATGTAGTTTTTCAGGAGTTCCTTGAGAGATTACAACAGCGCAACATTTTTTTGTCTCAAGAGCAAACTTATGTGTCACCGAAGGATTTTGGGCCGCTGAATCCGAATCCGGGCTCAGATTTGCTCTAACACGTCACTATTATGAGCTATACCTCAATTTATGGGGCAATATTTTTTTAAGTAATCAAAAGGTTAATTGGTCAATTAACATCTAAATTAACGACTCATGCAAAATATTTCGATTTACCTAATAAAATTTGATAGATTTAAGCATTTTATGTTAGTATGGAAACTTGCATGCAACTTCTGGAGGGTGACTTGTATGGGAAATATCGTACCTAACATAAATCGCTTAAAACTACCAAATTCGATTTGGTAAAACGAAATATTTTGCATGAGTTGTTAATTTAGATGTTAATTGACCAATTAACCTTTTGATTGCTTAAAAAAATTTTTCTTGCTCAATGGCTTGCAGTCAAAAAAGCCCAAAATCCCATATTTTGCTCTATAAATTGAGGTATAGCTCAAAATTGTGACGTGTTAGAGCAAATCTGAGCCCGGATTCGGATTCAGCGGCCCAAAATCCTTCGGAGACACATAACTTTGCTCTTGAGACAGACAAAAGGTTATTTTTTGTTACGCTGTGTTATTTATTTATTTATTATTTATTTCTCGACAAGACGCATATCCATCGCTGGTTTGAGAAAATGACTAACAAACTTGTTGCTGGCGGTCGAAAAAGGTCGGAAGACGGTCAAAAGGACAAAAGGCCGAACTTTTACGTGAATGTATTTCAAAAATCCCTTTTAGACACAGGAAGTATAAATATGTTTAACTGGTCAATGGTCGTATTTACTATGCAAAGCATTGCCAATACCAATTGTCGAATTTAAAAACTAGCAGGAAAATGCACATCATACTCTTTACACAAAAGAAGGGTGAAACAGTAATAAAAATGCTAATGATTCGTATTAATAGTCTTCATTTGTTTAATCATTGTCATGTCATCGCTTTTTGTTCATCCCATTCCACGCTTCCATCCGCATAATTCCAACGAATTTCAAACGAAAATATTCAACACAGCAAGCAATCCCTCATAATCGCCTCGCCAAAGTTTATTAGTCAAGCACATAATTCGAGGGGTGGTATTTCTGCGTGTCTCGGCGTAACGGTTCCCTCAAAGCATCCACCACCACCACCACCTAGTAGGTAGGTAAGGAGCTACTTAATGCAGAGAGAACTTCATCACCATCGCCAACCACCAACAACCGAAGCGCGCAACCACGAAATCAACTGCAAGCCGGAAGGAGAACCACGACGCGACGCGACGGACGACGAAGAATAATGTTAGAATAATGCTATTATCCTGCTGTATGTACGTACATTCCCTCGACGCGCTGCGCGCGTCCCACCCTCTCTCATCATGGCTTCAGTCAGCCTCCTGCATCGTCATCATTATCATCAGCATCCACCCCCTCTCGAAGGACCGTCGTCGCTACCGCGACCATGTCCTGGTAATTTGTGCGCTTCGGGCCCGGAACGAGGGTGATGGAAATTAAATGAGATTGTTATTGTTATTTATTAGCACTTAATATAGGACGTATTAGATAGATTATCTGCGTGATATTTCCCCCGTTGAGCTGTTGAGCTGTTCTTTTCGACATTCATTTGTGACGTCGTTCACTCGAGTCGAGGGGGAGGACACCACATATACACATACCCGCACAACCCATAATGGATTTGTCAGTTTTACGGATGTGCTTCAATTTGGCTTGTTCCACTGATTGATTGCGAATTGGGTTCGGAGCTGCGAAACGCGGTTCATTTGTCACTCTTGCAATTCTAGGCGGTCATGTGGCAAGTCGTCTCTATTGTTTGTCGATTTCTGGAGATTTCTTTCTGGGCACCATTGACGTAGTAAGGATTTTTGCAGAGGGCTTTCTAAACTTATTGCTGCTACAACCACCTAGCAAGATGAAAAATCGCATTATTCCAGACCCAATGCAAAATTGGGTCATATGTCGGCAGTTTGTGAATAACAACACCAACCTCGGGTTCCTTCATGAGACAGTCGTGAAGATGCAGAGATTCTCAATCCCTATAGAGCTCTTTGTTTTACATTCCTTCCCATTTTCGATGACTTTGGAGACGTGGCCGGCGCCGTTGTTGACAATAGTCCTGTTCAATGAAGTAGGTTGAACATTGTTGAAGTTGCTGTATCCTGCTCTTACCTAATTCGTCAACAAATGGTCCAGGGTCCAAATCGTTGGCGACTAGGTGGCTCCTAGTTTCACTTCTTACCGTATCCTACTAACAGTCAGGGTGCAAAATGTTCATAGTCATTGATTGTTATCGAACTAAAATTCCTTCCTCGATGAACGTAAGGACACGTGGCCGGCACCGTTGTTTGATAACATTGACAGTGTTGTCAGCAACTAAAAAAATCGCATCACTAATGAAAACGATGTGCGGCTCCTTGAAATCGTGTCATACATTGTAAAATATTAAAACTGTTGTCTGATTAACCCTTTGAAGCCGGATTTTTTCCAAGCGTTATCATAGAGTTTTTTCTACGTATTTCTGTGGTTTTAGTGATCAACAGCATAAAAAGGGTAGAATATGAGCAGAATATTTTTTTCTAGACATCCTAGGACATCCAAGTTTTTCTTCAGTCTAGATCCTTAAGCCTACGGGTGTAACAGTAACTTCTTTCATTATGCAAAGCTACGATATGTTATAAATCATACCCAGTAATTCTTCTGAATGTTCAATGGACATCATCAGATCAGCTGGGTTCATCCAAACTATTATGATGCTTGAAATCTAGCATCTACAGCAATTGAAGTTTCTGTATGGAGTTGTGTTGTATAATCTATTATACTTACCGGAACACTCACAGAATACAATCACAGACTATGACATAGCTTTGGGACATTCAGAAACACACTCTCTGTCCTGCAATATATTTACAGAGTCTACAGCCGAAATAGTTCCTCTTTTGCTGTTTTAAGTTACACAACTTTACTAACCGTAATGACCTAAGCAACACATTTGTCACAAAAGAGTCACGGTGGCGCAGGTTATTAACACTTACTTGCTAGAAGTAAGTCACAGTGACTTCTGCGCAACAAAAACCTGTACCGCCGTGACTTTTCTGTGACAAGTGTGTTACTTGGGTGTTAGATCGGCCCACATTTGTATGGCGAGAAAGAAAAGTTGGAAAAATTTACGGGGCACCCTCTAGAATCGTGCCTTTGGATGAGAAGAACAATCTGTGAAAGATTCAGCTCAATCGGTTTAAAACTGAGCTGGCGCAAATGAGTTGAAGGTTTGTATGGGATTTTCAGTCCAAATCATGGTCCAAATATATGGAAAATTGGATGACCTACAGTCTCTCACTCAGTACGCCGCACAGTGGGAAAAATCGACCCAAAAAACGGATCTTTTAACGCCGCTGGTTTCGGTACGTGAAGTTGACCATTTCTGACGTAAAAAATTACGAGAAATCGATTGGTGCTAAATTCATTCACCGCACGGCACGGGATGTGGTCCATTTTGCCCCATTTTGCCTTTTTTTCATACAAAAAGAGAATCAAAATATACTTTCAAACAACTAACACGACTGTAGATCGTTGAAAATAGCTGCAGGTGTAATTAGAGGTCAATAGAAATCATAAACATACATAGAAGTTCCTTTTAAAAGCTTATTTTGCCCCATATGCCCCAAAAACTTGTAAATATTCACATTTTTCCTAATTATGAATGGATTTTAAATGTTACTGATTTGCAGTGATTTGTTTGGCATAAACAAAAAGCGCCAGATCTATTTTCACCAGAATCATTTTCGGGAGTTGTCCGATTTGCCCCATTTTGCCCTATTTTCATGAAAACAATAGATTTCAAATGTAGTTATGAAAAACAAATACTACCATAACACGTTGAAATTAGTTTTAGGTGAAATTGGATGCTCACAGTTATCATGCGTATCTATGAAAGATATTTTCTCTATTTTACCCTACATTCCCCTAAAACTGCTGGATAATAACATATTTTGTATGCTTTTGTTGGATGCAAAACATGAAGTCCTGGATCATTTTTGATATGTACAAATGCGGGTTATAGATTAATACTAGGATCTTTCTCGGAATGGTATGAATAGCTGTCCATCTCACCCCAATTTGCCCTGATTTTTTATGTAATGAATAAATTAATTAGCCCTGATTTTTTGTCATGTAATGAATTAATTAATTTCCCTTATTAGCATTGGCACTGTTATCAAAAAGACATATATGACTTTTTCTATAATTTCAGCTTTTTATGGGGAATTAAGGGCATAATAAGCATTGTATAATATATGTCAAATATGCGCTAAACTGATTAAATATAGCGTGTTTTAATGTACCAAATTATATACATACTAAGGATGCCTAATTTAATTAGTTGTGTGCATATTTGCCATTAATTTAGATTAAGATTAATGCCTGTTATACCCTGAATTCCCCACCACAGTCATATTTTTAACTGTTCTTTTGATTACATTGGTTTCAGTACCAAAAGTCCATCAATTCGGACATAAGCAAATGTGGGAAACCAATTCATTCATGAAGCGACAACATATCAGGGCAAATTGGGGTAAAATGGACAGCTATTTGTACCCTCCCGTGAATGATTCTAAAGCTAATCGAAAAAACGCATTTGTATACATCAAAAACGATCCAGGAGTTCATATATTGCAACCAGTGACATTACAAAACAATACAAAAAATGTTATCATTCAGCAGTTTTAGGGGAATGTAGGGTAAAATAGGGAAAATATATTTAATATATGCGCATGAACTGTTAGCTTCCAATTGCAACTAGAACTAACGGTAACTTTCCATAGCAGTATGGCGCTGTCCATAAACTACGTAGACTCAATTTTGGGAATCTCAAAACCCCCCTCCCCCCTCGTAGACTTTCGTCCATACAAAATTTTCGAAATTTGTATGGACCGTAGACTTTCGTCAAAACCCCCCCTTCCCCCATCAAAGTCTACGTAGTTTATGGACAGGCCCTATATGTTTCTTATAAATGCATTTTCAATCTCATTTTTCTATGATAATAGGGCAAATTGGACAACTACTGAAGATGATTCTGATGATAACAAATCTTGCACTTTTTGTTTATGCGAAAAAAAAAAAACAAATTCAAATCAGTAACATTAAAAATCCATGCATATTTATGTAAAATTCACAATTTTCAGCAGTTTTTGGGGCATATGGGGCAGAATAAACATTTAAAAGGATCTTTCATGTATATTTATGATTTGATTTCTATTAACCTCTAATTACACCTGCAGCTATTTTCAACGATCTACAGTCGTGTTAGTTGTTTGAAAGTACATTTTGATTCTCTTTTTGTATGAAAAAAGGGCAAAATGGGGCAAAATGGACCACTTCCCGTGCCGTGCGGTGAATGAATTTAGCATCAATCGATTTCTCGTATTTTTTTACGTCAGAAATGGTCAACTTCACGTACCGAAACCAGCGGCGTTAAAAGATCCGTTTTTTGGGTCGATTTTTCCCACTGTGCGCCGGTTCAGCGAGTTCGATTTAGCTCAGAATTGAAAGAAGTAGTTGATACCCTAAGGAACAACTTTGTAGAAAACCGTATCATGATAAAACATAATTTAGTTGCGGTTTCAGCTAACGAAAGCAGGATGAGGACATCTTCCCCCGTTTACTCTCGGTTGTTACATGTAGCACGTGTTTGTCGGTCGAAGCTTGCGCACAACATCATAGGCAGCTATGTAATTCTTCATTGTTTCGATACCCGCCCACGTGCGTGTGCAATTAAAATGAAGGACAACATAGCCACCTATGATGTTGAGCGCAAGTTTCGAACAGCAAACACGTGCTGCATGTAACCTAGGATAGGATACGACAACTAGTCAGCCCAAAAGAGACCAATTTGGGGACCAATAATCTTAGCAACGCGGAAAAACAAGACAGCAAGCTGTGAAATTAGACAGAGAAGTTGCAGGTGTCACATCCTATCCTAGCATGTAACAACCGAGAGTAAACGGGGGAAGATGTCCTCATCCTGCTTTCGTTAACTAAAACTGCAACTAAATTAAATTTTATCATTATATGGTCTTCTACAAAGTTGTTCCTTAGGGTATCAACTACCATTCTTCAATTATGAGCCAAATTAAACTCTTTCAACCATGCTGAATGAGAGACTGGAGGTTATCCAATTTCCCATATATTTGGATTGAAGATCCCATACAAACCTTCAACTCATTTGCGCCGGCTCAGTTTTAAACCGATTCAGCTGAAATTTTCACAAATTGCTCTCCTCATCCAAAGGCACGATTCTAGAGGGTGCCCCGTGGAATTTTTCGACATTTTTGTATTTGGGCCAGTCTATTGGAGATTGTATCTGTTTGATTTATTCAACGTGATTAACAATTATAATAAAACTGAATCAGCAATACTTCACCACAAAACTCGGTTCGTAGAAGCAGTCCTTATCCTTGGTAGCGTCCCATATTTGCCTTCAGATTTGTGCTCAAGATGTGGCTTCGTCATATCTTCACCTTAGCTGGAAGTTCTTAGTAGTTTGGAAGTTTAGTAATCCCGGAATAACTCAAAGGTATTTTGGAATGGCTCTGAGTTTCACAGAAGTTTACGGATGTGGGTGGTAACGTAACTTTTTATAGCCCAAATAGTTACTACAACAAAACAGATTTCAAAATATAAGTTTCCTAAAACTTTGAACAACTTTAAATGTTTCAAAGGTACAAAACAATTCCTACTAAGACACGAATGCCACTACCAAACGTGGTAAAGTGTCTTTAATAAATAATAATAATTATTATTATTATTATTACTAGTCTTTAAAGAATATTAGGAAGTATGGTTCATTATGTATCATTATTAGGTAAAGCAGGCTTACATTGCAAGTGGAGAAATAAAGTTGTGTAGTCCATGAAAGATTGGATGACCTAAATTATCACAAAACCATCATGAAGTGACCTATGAGAGTGAAGAGATTCATGGATCCTATTAGGATGTGTATCGTAACTCTGTAAAACCAAATCACCCCATGTTATAGTATTTTTTTTTATCAAAGCTTCATAACAGTAAGAATGGCCCATATCCCAAATATATATAAAATGCTTATTGTTCCTCGATCTACTTTGATAAATACAAATGTAACACTACCTAACGTTGTGGCAAAAGCTATTATCACAAGTGTAGACCTGAAACTATGGTCTGCTAAGTAGTTTGGTTCATCTGGAATATCTCAAAACTATCTCTGAATGACTCATGAAATGCGAGGGGTATTACAGATTACAGTTGGATGTGTAATGTTACAGTTCAGTGAGAGAATAATTACTGTTACTGCCAAGAGTTAAACTTCAGGACAGATTGGACGGCACCTAATGTCCCAAAGGTGCATAATCATCAAAAAAAATATTTGACATCTTAATCCTTTTTTACTATCAGATGCAGAGAACAGGGTTCCTGATTTCCATTTTTCATCTTCTTCGACATTCGAAGACAGTCAGCAGCGAACGGTTGTCGCTTTAGTTCGTGTGTATGCTTGTCAGCGACGACAGCAAACTTCGGCGAACGGTGGGAAGCCACACTTGGAAATAACTCATTCGTCCACATTCGCATCGAAAGCGAATGCGATTCGTGAGTGATGCGATTGATATTGTGCATACGAATTTTTGATGTTTTCGAATTATTTTCTATGCTAATCTAGCATTTCAGCAACAATACAGTAAAAATGTATGCATTACATGCAGAAATGTTCTTCTACTTATGATAATAGCCGCTTCGATCGCTCACCAGCATTCTTCACCATTCACCATTCATTCATTCGCTTGCGATCCAAACTGCGACGAATGGCAACGAATATTCATGTCAAGCAGCTGGCTCTCGCTTCCCACTGGTGATGGGGTTGCGTGTTTGATCACGACGATCCGTTTGCTGCATCTTTCTCGATTCGCTTCAGCAAAGAGGAGTGAATATGAATGGAGTGAGGCGAATATACCGATCCTTGGCAGAGAACAAAACCAGTGACATCCTAGACAACCAAATACAGAATTTGATGAAAAAATCACAGACAACAGACGTTGAAAATAGTAAAAAAGAATTGAAGTGTCAATTTTTTTTTGACGCGTGCTGCGTCTGGTGTGCTAGTCACCGGACAGACAAACAGGGCTATTATATTGCCCCATAAATTGAGGTATGGCTCAAAACTGTGACGTGCTGGAGCAAATCTGAGCCCAGATTCGGATTCAGCGGCCCAAAATCTGTCAGAGACACATAACTTTGCTCTTGATACAGATCAAAAGTTATTTTTTGTTACGCTGTGCATTTGATAGTAACTTTTGATCCACGGACAACGAGGGATGGGCGCTAACCCCTTTCTTTCTCATGTGCTAATGCCGCCCTCGTACAGGATCGAGAAAACCAAGACACAAATCTGAGACTTTACCTACTCCTCCAAACGGAAGCATTAACCGCACTCGGATCCACCGACGGCGGCCACACGCTTCTGAGTCCTGGTGTACGCCACCCTGCTCGTCAACTGTCGGAAAAAGCAATCGAAAGCCAACAAGCGTGTAGCATATGGTTGAGACAACGAATCATGAAGGGTGGATTCGTCCTGTCCTTCTACTTGTCGTAGTAGCTGCCTATTGTGTTGTCGTCTTCCTGATTGTATCCCATAAAAGACTCCATGTGTTCGTGTGTGTAACAAGGGAGTGAAAGAGGGATAAAGAGCTAATTCACTTATCTGCCAAACGACATCAAAAGGAAGTTTAAAGTGATTTGTCCTTCTGTTACGATGATCAAATGGTGCTGATTAGCTTTCGCTGAAAGCTGGGGGAATTGACAGGATTGTCATGAGAGTGTGATAAGCTGTTGATGAAGAGATTTGGGTTGAAATTTGAGATTTTTTATACATTCGATGGTTAATAAATACTCGGGTGGCTGAGTTATATGCTTTCAGAAGGGGAAAAAGGATTTATCTCTGATAGGTACATGAATAAGAACATGAAGAAGCTTCTGAATGTTGCATTTATCGACGAATCAATTGTTCAGCCTACTGTGTATGATAACTATGCACGATAAAATAAACTATTCCAATAATGTTACTGTACTGGCGAACGAAGACATTATGTGTGTATGCTAACATGCGGCCGTCGGAACAATAGAGTTAATAAACTATAGAGTACGAATGTCGCTGCTGTTCCCTTTGTTCTCGCTCGCAAACATATCGGGTATCTATCTGTCAAACTGCATACTTTTTCGCTTTGACACTTATAGCCCGGCCTATCTCCGCCAGCAAGAGATGTTTCGGCAGCGACGCCAGCGACATTCTTCCTCTATAGTTTATTACCCCTATTGTCGGAACCGCACATCGTTGGGTGGTGAGACGAGACCGGACAAATGGCTTGTTATTGATCTTCTTTACTTCCAAAATGTTTGTTGTTTATTTACGTTTCGCTTCGATCGTCGTTCGGGCTAGTGTTGCCAAACATTTTATGTTGCTTCAAGATCAAAGTTTTTTACGTATGAAACATTAATGAGAAGTGCCCATAAATTTTGTCATAAGTTTTTGGGACAGGTAAAGGGAGTTAACATTAATAATTGATTGTCCATAGCGTGTTGGTTAATCAAAACTAATGAAGGATTAGTTCTAAATGATATTAAACATAATTCTTTGAAAAAATAAATAAATAAATACCAGGTTTCAGGTTGGGTGTTGAGTGTAAGCTTCATCACCACTGAATATTATTTAGATTGAATGTAAGCCTTACAATAAATTAATCTGAATTCCTTAAGGTTAAAAAATACCGTCCATCAATCAGAACATGATAGATTTAAACACATCCTAATTGCACACCTTAGCAGGTACAAATACTATGACTATCTGAGCCTCTCGGCTTGGGCATAGAGGAGCTTCAGGAGACATCCCAGCCAATAATGTTAAATGACAATAAATAAAATAAAGTTTGCGATTAAGAACCAATTCAACCGAAAATGACAACACGTGCTCGCGACGACGCTCTGTAACATTGATACATCAATTTGTTCATCAATAAACACGCGTCATTTGTTGTGCGTTCCTCCCATATGTCTCTGTTTACTCTTCTTTTAAAATACCGAAGGAGCAACCGCTTCCGCACGCACAACCATTCACTGCATTTCTCCTTGTCTTGTTCCCCGGCTCCGGCAGAATCAAGTAATGCCCATTTGCTTTCAATCGACGTTACAAATCTATTTGCAGTAGTTGATTATGATTACACTTATTTTCCATATGCCCATGCCCCAGCAGTCGACATACCACCAAACATACCTACATCCATCATATATTGATATAATACCGATGTTAACACTTCATGCTCGAACACCTCCTGCTCCTGGGACGTTTTGCCACGGCGGCCGGCGTGTGATGCGGCAATATTGCGTAGGTTAGAGAGCGGGGTGAAATGTACTTTTCGAGCAATGGCTTCGTTTTAATCTTCAAATGTAACGGACTTTGCGTTCCAGTCAGTCTTGTGCCCATCAAACAATTACACAGCGTAACATTTTTTTGTCTCAAGAGCAAACTTATGTGTCTCCGAAGGAATTTGGGCCCCTGAATCCGAATCCGGGCTCAGATTTGCTCCAACACGTCACAATTTTGAGCTATACCTCAATTTATAGGGCAAAATATGCGATTTTGGGCTTTTTTGATTGCAAGTCATTAATCATGGAAATATTTTTTTTGGGCGATCAAAAGGTCCAATTAATTAACATCTAAATTAACGACTCATGCAAAATATTTCGTTTTACCTAATCAAATTTAATAGATTTAAGCATTTTATGTTAGTATGAAAACTTGCATGCAACTTTTGGAGGGTAACTTGTATGGGAAATATCGTGCCTAACATAAATCGCTTAAAACTATCAAATTCGATTTGGTAAAACGAAGTATTTTGCATGAGTCGTTAATTTAGATGTTAATTGACCAATTAACCTTTTGATTGCTTAAAAAAAATATTTGTATGCTTAATGGCGTGCAGTCAAAAAGGCCCAAAATCGCATATTTGGCCCTATAAAATGAGGTATAGCTCAAAATTGTGACGTGTTAGAGAAAATCTGAGCCCGGATTCGGATTCAGCGGCCCAAAATCCTTCGGAGACACATAAGTTTGCTCTTGAGACAGACCAAAAGTTATTTTTTGTTACGCTGTGTTATCACTCCGTTTACATTTCACTTTATTGTAGCGCAACCAGAAATTGCCTTAGTTCTAAAAACGATATTATCAATCATCACCATCACAATCATCCTCATTTCTAATCACCTTCTTTGCTATTTTTATTACACTGTTATATTTGTTTAACTTATCTTCTCTCAAATCTCATAACTCTAATATTTCATCTCTTATCTCTCAATACTCATATTACATCCCTCTTCTCTGCCCTCTCATCTTTCATCATCTAATTCTCATCTCTCATAACTCATATTCCATCCCTCATCTCTAATCTATCATCTTTCATCTCTCATCTTTCCTCACATATCTCTTATCTCATCTCTAATCTGCTATTTTCATCTCTCTTTTCGCATCTCTTATCCTTCATGTCTCATCTCTCATCATCATCATCATCATTCTTTCTCATCTTTCATAAACATCATCGAAATCATCATCGCCATCTCTCTCATCTTATATCTTATCATCATCATCATCTCTAATCTATTATTTCTTATCTCTAATCTCTCATCTCTTACTTCTTATCTCCTGGGA
This sequence comes from Aedes albopictus, assembly GCF_035046485.1. Lineage (NCBI taxonomy): Eukaryota > Metazoa > Arthropoda > Insecta > Diptera > Culicidae > Aedes > Aedes albopictus. The sequence continues at coordinate 57,651,912 of NC_085136.1, forward strand.
TCTCTCATCATCATCTGATGATGAGTTATCATGCTCTGATAACTTATTTCCTATCTATTATCTCTGATCCCTCGTCTCTTATCTTTCATCTTCCATCATCTCTCATCTCTCACCTTTTTTCTCATCTCCTATTTTTCATGTCTCACCTCTCATCTCTCATTTATCATCTTTCATCACTATTTTCATCATCATCATCATCAGCCTACCCTCTCGGGGAAATTTACTTTCCACTATGGCTTACCCGGATAAAAACTAACCATTCCTGCATCACACAGTGTACCTGCTACTCATAGTGTATGCTGAGAGCACTATGGGAGGATCACGCGAAGCGTGATCTGGCTAGCATTATTGGGCGTGACCGACGTTGAAGAGCTGCAGCTGCAATCCGTAATCTACTCAGCAGAGGAAAAAAAAGCTCAATAAAAGCATATTATGATATGGAGATCAAAAAGAGATATCGGTTTGTTTGATATAAGAGGTAAAAGTACTGAATTACTGTACTGAAAAGCTAAAATTTACTCCTCGACCAACATCAGCATTCAGCATATCATATTTAGCTCTTTTGAAAGCTAACCAATAGCAGCGAGCTATTTGGTTGATCTTCAAATTTCAAGATTTGCTATTGGTCAGAAGTTCCCAGAGCAATTTTTTGATATTCTTTTCAGTACTTTTACCTCTTATATCAATCAAACCAATATTACGTTTTGATCGTCAGTACTTGACCTCTGCTCGGGTAGACAAATAAGTTTATAATGTAAATTTGGTTGAATTTTAAGAAAGTAATTCTATCCTAAAAGTGCCTTTCACACCGTCTTCCCTTTTACTGATAAGCGTACTGCTACTTCCTCTATTTTCCTTCTATTAATATTTCCAAGCCTCTTACAGCAGCTCAACTCCGTGGCGACCAAATGGCGAAAAATGGCTTCCTCTCGCTTCCACTGACTGACTGCCATCAGCCAGCAGCGCCTCCCATCATAATCGATCGCAGTAGTAGCCCTCAAAAAATTTCCCTATTCCTCCACAAAACGGCCTGCTTTGCCATCTACCTATATGTACCTATTTCTTTCCGATTTGGCTCATTAATTTTTCGGCATTTTACAACAACGTGTCCCAGTTCTGCAAGGCCTCCTGCGGTGTTCGGTGGTGCGGTGGAACACTAATTTCCAGCATGCCTCTCCCCATAGGCACCCCTATGATAGGTATGGGTGTAAGTAGAGCTCATTTAGGCTCCCCTCGGCGCGATTGAGGGGCAAAATTATGCGCGCGCGTTATGAAGTCTAACGATCGGTAATTGATTTTTTTTTCGGTCGTTGATGTTGTTATAATTTTTCCTTTCGCTTCCGTCTGTTATCGCCGTTTGACATGATCGAAAGTTTGGCTTCCAATTTTCCTTCCACACTCACACTAAAGCTGCTAGTACACAGGGTCAAATATTTGTCCAAAAAGAAACCGATGCTCAAACATCTTGTTTGACTCGATCGAATTTTTATTAGTGTCAAACTGATGTTGTTTCTTGAGTTCTTTCCTTGTCAAATATTTGACCCTGTGTACTACTGGCCTAAGTGTTGTATATTGACTGTGTTAGGTGGTCATTTTCCGATGGTTTTAGGCGATAAAACTCAATATGTAGGTATACCGACCGACAGAAAGTATTTGGCTTACTGGTGACATTGTTCCGCCACGTCGCTTCGGTCATCACATGGCCCCCAGCGGAACGTTCGTTGGTGGACTTTGTGGTGCTTAATGGAGTGGATTTGTAACCACAAGAGTCGGTAACTTGCTGTTAATGCTTTCCCTGTTCTACCCACCTAGGACGGTGCGTGTGCGTGTGAATGATCCGTTTACGTAATGAATTGGACGCTTGTTAGCCGCAGCAGGTTAGGAAAATCGTTGTCGTGTCGTGTATTAGTAGGGTTTCCTGTTGGATTTTCACCTCACCCCAATGCCTAATTTGCCTATCGTCTGCGGAGGTTTACTAGGTAAATATGCGGAAGAACAAGAGTAAAAGTCCTTTTGAGCAGATTATTGACCACTTGGCGGTTGGTTCACGGTAGTGTGGTTATTCATCGGATTTTCCAATGAATGTAATGCGATTTCGCTGCTTACCGCAGACCAGAGTATTTTTCAGCATGTTTGATTTAGTGTAATGATGATAAAAGTTTCCACTTTCAAGGGCTAAATTTGTGTAGAGCTTCTAAATGCTTGTAGAACCAGATTTCATTTGTATTGCGCATTTTAGAAAAAAAAAACACTGCGGTAGCCGCCTTAAACGAATAATTTAAAATTCACGATTGAAAAAATTGTCCGTCGACAACTAGATGGCGGTGCGTTAACATCAAGGCGCCACCACAGACAAACAGACGTAACACTGGCGAAATTTTCATCGATCATTTAATATCGTTACAGTTGTGGCTTTCGCAACAAGAGGCGCGCGCTTCATTTTTCTCTGCGTTTGACGTTTTACACTAGCGCCTTCTGTTGGCGATATTGCATAACGCAGTATTTCGTGAAACTTTTCCAACAGGTGATGGTAGTGTGAACTGCCCGAATAGAAATTTATGGTTCATGGTATCATGCATATTATAAGATGTTCATTTGGGGAATAATAACGATAGATACAATAATACATTTATGATTGAATGATTGATGTCTTTGAAATGAGATCATACAATACTTTTTACTTATCATAGTGTTGATGATAAGGATTCCTTCTATGATTCATGAATAATTTTAAATAATCCGTTTTTACTGACCGCTATCAACTCTTAATGCATTTCTACTGCACTTTGACCACAGGGCTTGCCGCAGGGTAATTATTTATCCAAAGTAAATAGTGTAGCCTACGAAAACGTACCTTGTGATCCAGAAAGGTTTCCGTCGACCGATTCCAAAACACAAACATTGAGTAGCTTCCACGGTAAGTCACTTCACCACAAAACTGCACTGTTCATGGATATCAGCATCTGTTTTCACTGGGGTGCAACTTTACACGATCCATATAGCAGAATGTATTTCTTCCTCCAGATTCATTTTCCTCCTGAAGACTCGCCTGGAGAATCTTCCGATTCAAAGCCTTCCCCGATGGTCTACGCTAACTGCTTCTCGGCTTTCCAACATTATAGAGTTTCGGTCAACCGCGAGCACTGATTCGATTTGGTGTTGTGCGTAAACACCACACGAGAAACTACCAAGTCACCTTGATCACGGTTCGATTCCCGACTCTCCAAACAAAAAACACCGTGAAAACAAACAACGATTCACGCAATCGTAGCTAAACATGACAGTGTCCGACAAGTGCCCGCAGGGGTGTGCTACTTTTTCCGGTCGATAAAGCAGATCCTTCGAAATATTTCCGTTTTGTTTTTATTATTCACTGTATCATATAGCTGATGATAGAGTGATTATAACACTTATAATACTGCAAAATTTTTGTTCGAGAAATCCGGCGTTTTTTAATGGTAACGATACTTAACGACCCATTCGGGCTATCATCAAAACTCCCAAAATGATAACTGCTATCATTAAAACGATTTGTCCTATCATCAACGTATAGTCCAGTTTATGATAGCACGAATAATAACTAAATCATATGCTGTACAATTGATGTATGATACCGTTTTATTCGGGTGAGCGATGGATTTTCACGAAAATTGTTCTAGGTGTTACATCTGTTTGTCTGTGGCGCCACTATCAGCGATCTAGGACTGCAGCGTTGCAAGAACATCGATAGCAATCGACAGCCGAGCTTGCGGACTCAGTGAAAGGTGTTGACTAAAGACACTATACGCAAAGACACGAAATGTTTGAATTGGAATTCCAAATTTACTGTCAATGTCATTCCAATCGAGCAGGAGACCTGTGTCAAACGTGCTTTAGCGGCATTGTTCGGTGGCATAATTGTTATGATGTGGTAATCGTCATTATCAACAATAATCATCAAATTTCGTGTCTTTGCTTAGAGTGTCTTTAGTGTCTACAAAAGGGGTACACGGTGTGTCTGGTAGAACAAATTTATTACAAAAAAATAAGCATCGCTAATTTTACGCTACGTGAAAGTTGACGCTGCCAGCTTTCATTCAAGCCCAATATCGAAATATTCCATCGGGGGAACTTTTTCATACAAAAATTGGGTATGTTTGTTAAGTAGAAATAGGGATTAATTTGGAACCGTGCATTTTGTATGGGGAAAAACAGTATTCTGAAAAAGTTGTTCGGGATCCCTCGGTGGATTTTTTTGAGGGACCCTGCAAATGAAAGCTGAAAGCCTCTATTTTTGAATAGCGAAAAATTTGACGATGCCTATTTTTTTGTTATAAACTTTTCCCATACACACGCCGTGGGGTTTCAAGGGGATGTAATAGTGGTAAACGGAGACCTAAGGAGTTCAATTCAAAAAGGAGTTCTAGACTAGAAAAGGAGTTCCTTAGGGGCAACTAGGGTTCCCAGAGCGGTTTATGAGGAGACAAAAAAAATATAAGGAGGGGGGAGTGTGGCTGACCATGATCCATTCAAATTAACAAAAAATAAATATGATGAAAAGACCATGCTGGAGGGGGTTCTTCAAGATTTCCTCCAGAGATTTCTTCATGAATTCGTCCACGAGTTCTTCTAGAATTTTTTCCAGGGTTTCCATCAGAAATTCTTCCAGGGATTCCTCAAGCGATTACTTCAGGAATTTTTCCAGGGACTCCTTCGGGAATTACACCAAGCATTTCTTCAGGAATTTCGACAGGCATTCCTTCCTGAATTATTTCGGGATTTTCTCCAAAAATTTCTTCAGGAATTCCCCAGGGATTCATTCAGCAATCCTCCAGCGATTCTTTCAGGAATTCATCCAAGGATTTCTTCATTGTTTCCTTGAGGAGTTCCTCCAGGAATTCATTCAGGAATTCTTCCGAAAATTCCTTCAAGGCTTTCTCTAGAGATTTTGTTAGAAAGTCCTTCAGGGGTTCTTTCAGGAGTTCTTGCTCAGGCTCAGGAATTCCACCTGGGATTTCTTCACGGATCCCTCAACGAACTTCTTCAGGTATCTAAGGGATTTCTTCAAGAAACTCTACAGGGATTTCTCTATATATTTTTCCAGAGACTCCTTCAGGGATCTAGGGATTTCTTAAGGAATTCCTCCAGACATTTCTTCAGGTAATCCTCTAGGAACTCCGTCAGGAATTCCTCCTGGGTTTTCTTCAGGGGTCATTTCACGGATTTCTACAGAAATTCCTCCAGAGATTAATTCAACAATCTCTCCAGGGATTGCTCTAGAAATTTCTCCAGAGCTTTCTGTAGGAATTCTTCTAGGGATTCCTTCAAGAACCTCTTCAGGAATTCCTTCAGGGGAATCTTCAGGACTGAAACAGTGATTCGACTAGTTTTCAAACGTACCAGCCTAAAGGCTAACCTCAACACTAACAACTTAGACAAACAGATCATGTCAATTGGGAATAATTACATATATTCATTGATTTTATGGTCTATTTTAAAATTTGCTTGTAGGTCGATTACCCAGCCGTGTCACTCGCATTGGTTTTGCTTGAGCTTGACGATTTACCGTCCTACCGTCCCTAGCTCATGGTTGGCCAAACTAAGCCATTTTGAGGGAACATACTTCAGTTACTATTTTCTGAAATGGAAAATTTAACAACTGGCCATTGTGCTATGGATTATTGAACACCTACATTACTAAGACAGTATTTTTTAAAAGAATAGCAAAGAAGGGGAAATCTCTGATGATATTGTTTTAGTAGCCGTAATGACAACCATTTCCAAAACAACATGACTTAAAAGAATAGCTCATGTTTAAAGAAGGATAAATTAACGATATGAATGTTATCAGTTCCTTTTTGTGTTCGTTGGTATGCACCATTAGCCTTTCCACTATACGCTCAGTTTAGAAACTAGGGCACATGCTGAGGGCTACGCGTACGATTCGCGTTCGGACCAAGAACTTTTCATTATGAAAATATGCTTGACTCTTTTTGACATTGAGTATCTTCGTGCCTGTTACATGATATGCCAAAGCTGAGAAGCTGGCTCGATCTCAGTTCGGGCGTAACTCCAAGAAAAGAAAGACGTGCTATAACTTATATATGTATTTTTGTATTTCCAGCCTTTTTAAATTTCAGCCTTTTGTAATTTCAGCCTTACGTTACACTTTCTTGATTTCAGCCTTTCGTATTCAGCCTTTTGTGCATTCAGCCTTTTGAAGTTCAGCCTTATGTTACAATCCCTTCACGAGAGCTTGAAAGAAGATCCGGTAGTTTAACTAGGTGTCTCGGGGAGGTTTCGGAACGGTTTCAGAGGCGCGTCAAGGCATTTTGCATTGTTTAAGAGGGTTGTTACAAGCACTTCATATGGCTCCCTAACGACTCCGTAGACTTCTCTTATGAGGAGTTTCGAAGCATTTCAGTTGGTTTCAGAGGATGCCTAGGGTCTTCAAGGGGATTCCTGGAGATTCTGGAGAAATTTCTGGGGTTTCAAGATTGGTTTTGAAGGGGTTTTAGGACGTTTGAAGGTGTTTCAGAGCATTTCATGGGAGATTCATGAGGTTTCAGAGGGGTTCCAGGGGAAATGGATAAAACGTACACACCAAATTTTTTTCGCTGGAAATCAGCAAACTTTTGCTGAATTTTGCCGAGCTGAAATTACAGCAAACGGTTCAGTAAAAAAAACTACTGAAATTTTCAGCAATATCAAATGTCATCGTGACTGTCAAAGGTTTGCTGAACAAATCAGCAAACCCTTGGAAATAGCTGAAATTGCAGTAAATTCGACCGGTGCGAGGTTTGGCAGCACTTTACTGAAAAGTTTCAGCAAAGTGAATGAATATTTTGAAATTTCCGTCTTTTATTGTTTTCAAATTAGTTTATGAAGTAAATGATTCAGATTGCAAATGTTTTTAGTTTTCCAAATTTTATTTTACTTAACGTTCATCGCGGACACTGCAAATATACATTTGACATCACATTATCTTCAAACATTCCTCGTACGTCCTCAAACGAGCGATTTCTCCTGGAGCTTGTAGATATCTGTTGTCGAGAGGAAACATTGATTCGCATTACAATTCAGAACACCGTTCGTAATTTAAGACACCTACCTTGTACCCGAGGATGTGCAAAATACTAGGCAAACTATGGTTTAATTCCGTGCTCGGTTCCGAGAAATACAGCGCACAATCAATTCAAAAATTTGGGAGATCTTTTCAGTAGCAATATTTGATATAAACAACGCCAGCACTCAGCAGTTTTTTTTTTCTTTTGACAAGTAGCCGGCGTCGTTGCTGCCGGATAAAAATGCTGAAATTCCAGAAAACCCGACCAGTTTGCTGATTTTCAGCTAACAAATCCAATTTGCTGATTTTGCAGTAAAATCTGTGTTTGCTGATTGTTATTCAGTAAAATATTTTGCTGAAACCTCAAACCGATTTTTGGTGTGTATATGCATCAGCTGCATGAGCTACGTGAGTTTATACCCTGTCTGTGAGTATATACTGTGAGTGATAAGGGTTGGGGGGTTCCTGCAAATCCCACAAGGTATCATTGAGTTTCTGAAGAGAGGTTTCAAGGCGTTATCACAGAGAAACAGACGTCACACTCTCATTGCTTCCCATCGATCACCTTTTTTACGGTTAAATATTCAGTAGTAGGTCGATCTACCACTCGCGGCGTTGGTATCGTTTTTGCTCCTGTTTGACGTTTGCTCACTACCGCCATCTAGTGGCGACCCGGCCAAACACAGTACGTTTAGCATTGGGCGATAACGTGATATTTGTTCCAAGTGTTACGTCTGTTTCTCTGTGGCGTTATAGTTTTCGGTTCAAAGGATGTTTTGGGGTTTCCGTGAACTTCACGGAGGTGTATACGGTGGTCTAAGGAGGGCAGGAGGGGATGGTGGTTTCAGAGGAGTTTATTGGCGTATTAAGGCGTTTTCTGTTCACATGTCGTGAATGTTAATAACATTCACGCCGTGGAGAGCCACATTCATAGCTCTTTCTTGACTTTACTATGCGTGTACGACCATTACTTTATTCGGCAAGCTTCAGGATAAAGCTACAAGGTAATTGTCCCCCATAGACTGTTTTTGCCTTTCTCGTACACCAAAGTATAGTGAAAAGCTATATGTTCACTCAAAAAACGAATTTTCGATAGAAGGCTCGGAGGATCAAGTCACATATACCAATCAACTCAGTTCGACGAATTGAGATGATGTATGTATTCGTGTATGCATGTGTTCACTTTTAAGTCACTTCCCATTGGCCGTTTTTTTCGGATTTTAGCACGAGTCGAACTGGAATTTTACTACATTGTTTGCTATTAAAAATGATTCGAATCGCTCAAGACTTTCCAGAGTTATTAGCATTAGCATTAGCATTAAGCGAGTCGCACAAATTCTTAGGTGGTACAGTCCTAGACCGCTGTTATGAGGGTTGCCTCCTTCCCGTCCGAACCAAAGCACAAAGATTTGGGACTAATCTCTGACTCTTAGACAAGACTGACGCAATCCTCCAATGGTCGAGCACTGTCCTGGCCACGTCCTTGCGACTGCTGAGGAATGGGAAAGGATGGTTAGTTTTGGACACCTATGAAAAATGTAGACAACTCTACGATCTCTCAGGCCTAGGTGTCACGGGAATTTGGGTGTTGTTACACTCTTAGAAAAAATCATGTAAATTTAAGTTCACTTGGATGCACATAAAAGGAGCGGCCTGTTTCACTCAAATTTGCGTCTTCTAGTACGTATAAAGTCGAGCTGGCAATCGTTAGAACCGATTCGCCAGAAAAAAACATGAAAGTAAAATACATTGTAAAATGATGACCTGGATTCGAACACTGATCTTCTGATTGATAAGCAACCACTATACCTCTCGGCTGTATCATCGAGTTGGAAGATAGATGATAAATGTGAAACTATTTCTACCTACCTGGTCAGATAGGTTTGTTGACATTTTATGTAGCCAACTCGAGCTTACATGTAAATGTAAAATTGAGTCAAATTTGCCATTCAGTCATAGAATGTTTATGTACGTTGATGGTTTACGTCACGTGTAAATTCCTAATTTTTTAAGAGTGTAGTGGAAGGGTAAACTCCAAAGGATACGCTTGGTTAACGTTCAGGCACACCATTGTTAGACTGCTTCGAATCAGTTGTCTGCCAAATTCATCCTGGATTCCTCGTAATCTTGTTGGCATTTGGTTGAATTACTAGATTCTTCGGTTGATAATCTGAAACATAAAATAATATTAACATCGTTCGTGAAATAAGCTACATATTAGTGATACGTACGCCACAGTTACATATTTTTAAAATATTATTTATATCGTACGATACATTTACCTGAATCCTGCTGAAATAAAATGTTAATTAGCAGTACATTGAAACATAAATACTACAAAACACAAGGAAAAGAGCATCAAACTTTGATCTTGGAATATTTAAAAATACGGTAAATATCAAGATCAAAATTTAATTTGGTAGATCTTACACCGCAACACACCATTCTAAGGTGATCTACCCACGTTACGGGGTACGCTCTAGACTTTCCAGAGTTATGGTCATTTTTTGTGATCCGCACCATCACCGATAGAAATTCAAGATGGCGGCCTAATATTCAAGATGGCGGCTCAAAATTCAAGATGGCTGCTGTTTAATAGATTTTTTTGGCTCGAAAAGCATGTAAGCATGGGTAGGTTTGATGTGGGGAAGATGTCTGGAGTGCAAAAATGGTGACCAGGATATCCAAAATGGCGGTTTGAGATCCAAGATGGCGGCCAAACATTCAACATTGCTTCTGTTTAATGGAGTTTTAGGCTCTAAAACCATGCAGTATGGTTATGGGGATGGTATGGGGAAGATGTTTAGAGTTCAAAAAGGCGACCATAGGCGGTCTAAAATCCAAGATGGTGGCCCACAACTCAAGATGGTGGCTGTTGAATGGAGTTTTAGGCTAAAAAATCATGCAATATGGTCGAAGATAGAAGATCAAATTTCAAGATTGCAGCTGTTCAATAGAGCTTTAGGCTCAAAACCATACAAAATTGGTATATTTGGAATAGGACAGATCGATGAAGTACTAGATTTGTAGTAATGAGCTGAATTTTAGTGGTGAGAAGGTCAATTCTCCGTTTCTGCAATGCAATGGTGGAAAAAGCGTGGGTATTATGTTTCCTTGCCTAATTTGATGCTGTTTGAGCAAAACTTTGGGCAACAGTGTTGTTGTTTTCTCCATTTCTTGCAACATAAACAACATAATTATAACCAAGAGTAGTTTCATAGAGTTTTAAGGCGATTTCTTTACACATGTGGTGAATACAGTAGACGTTCGATAACTGCAACATGTTTACGTTTCACTTAACGAACAAAAATCCGATAAATGCAACGCCTGACAGTGTCAACAAACCATCAACTGACGTAAAATGAACGCGAACTTCATCCGACTGTTCATTTGGGCTAACATGGCGCACCATTTTGACGGATGGCGGTGCGATAACTGCAAAATTGTTGCACTTACCTGACTTGCAGTTAGAAAGCATTGCTGTCAGGGAATGAAATTATCAGCAAATTGAGACGAAAATGGGCCTTTTCCGAGCAACCGAACAGTTCAACGATTCTTTTTCCAGCGAGAAATGTTTATCGGTCGCTGCCGTTGTCCACGACCGAAGATAGCCGAAAACTGAAAATCGCTCTTGCCATTTTCGCTATCCAACTTTATCGCCTTGCCGGTTATTGCGATAATTATCAGGAGGCAAATAACAAAAATTGTGCCGCCAACGAGATTCGAACCAAGACCCTCCACAAAAATGTTTCTTAGCGCGCACCATAACCACGCGGCCACACAAGCTGCTCGAGAGGTGGAAGAAATTTGATGCATAAAAGCTACTTTTGGTTGCGACGGCGAAACGGAAAGGCGGACAAAGAGCAGAGAGTAAACCAGTCGGCTTTTCATTGCAGGTGATAATCCATTTTCGGCGCTGCGGGACGAGCGAGAACACATTCTCGGGAGAAATCCAGGTCTGAATTTATCGCACGTCTTTTTTCGCCGATAATGCGTGTGAGCGAGTTTTCTATGATCCCGATCGTGATCGATAATTTCACTCCCTGATTGCAGTTGAACCACAGAGAACAGACGTCTAACTTTGCTTTCTGCCTTGTGTAAAACTTTATAACGGTCATATCAGAGTAAGTGGTTATGTTCCCGTTAAGTGGCGCTAGCATCCCATTACTTACACTGCTGTGTTGTCATTTTTGTTTCCAGTGTTCACCGTTTTTGGAATTTGAGCGCTTGTATCGCTTTATTGGCTAGTGTGTTTTAACGATGAACACTGCCATCGTGTGGTCAAATCGAGTTTATAAGTGGGGCAGTATCCGTTGATGGCATTAAGGTACACTTAAAATTTTTACACACGATTTCGTCGTATTTTTGTCCGAGCTTAAACGTCTGTTCTCTGTGGTTAAACCGTTTGCATTGACCGAACGTCTACTGTACACACAAACCGTGAAGAGTTGTATTCATAGCTCTCTCTTGACTTTACTATGCGTATACGATTGTTACTTTATTCGACAAACTTCAGGATAAAAATACATTACAGTAGACGTTCGATAAGTGCAACATGTTTACGTTTAAGTTACCGAATAAATTTCGCTAATTGCAACAACTGACAGCTGTCAAACAGTTGTCAATTGCTGTTGGACGCAGCCAGAATGCACTCAAAAACATCGCAAGGCAGGTGTAGTGCATCCGAAAAACATCGCAACGCAGTTGACGTTTTGTTTTTGACAGATAGCGGTGCGAAAACTGCAAAATTGTTGCACTTGGCAGACTTGCAGTTAAAAAGCATTGCAGTTTAACCGTTTGCACCGAAACGTCTACTGTACTGTTTTTAATGGAATGCTTCTGTGGCAAATGAATGTAACTCTTTGCAAAATAGTGTTCCCAACACTGGTTTCAAGGCGTTTCAGCTTGAACTTTTATCGTAGAGCTTCAAATGACCACTAGTTAAGTTTGTAGATCCAACACCCTTCACGCAAGGGAGTTCTTGGATACCCTTAGACAGTTCAATAAGGTCCCCAAGCTTTCTTTCTTCCACTTAAACTCGTCTTAAACACCCTTTAGCGCGCGTTCTCATTCCCTTTCCCGTAAATCCTCATGGAACCTCACCTGAAGTCTCCCAGCTGATCTAATTATAATTAAATTTCATTTAGTTAACGTTACCACAGAGAACAGACGTTTAAGCTCGAACAAAATACGTCGAAATCATGTGTAAAGGATTTATGTGCATCTCAACGCCACCAACGGGGACTGCCCTACATATAAAGTCAATTTGACCCCACGATGGCAGTGTTCATCGTTAAAATACACTAGCCCACAAAGCGACACGAACGCCAAACGGCCAAAAACGGCGAGCACTTGAAACAAAAATGACAACACAACAATATAAGTGGTGGGACGCTAGCGCCACACAACAAGAGCATAACCACCACATACTCTGATATGACCGTTACAAAGTTTTACGCAAGGCAGAAAGTGAAGATAGACGTCTGTTCTCTGTGACGTTACCTTAAAATAACTTAATCATATTTTATGGCTTTATCGGAGAGAGTAAGGGAGTAGAGATCAAAGTGGATAATGAAAATGATAGGTATGATAGTATTCGCTAGGTTGCGAACAAGTGTAAACATTATTAGAAGGTGAATAGGCAAGTAGGCCATGTATTGAACGAATACATCGAATGCGTGAAACTTCTGCCGTATGACCTGTGCTTTTAAACAGATCGGCTTGTTTGTTAGTTCATATTACCATACCAAGACTGGCAAAAGTTTCAGGCACCCGACTGCCTATGTATTGTTCTGTTTCATCGCAAGTTCTATCGTTCGGTAGATTTTGCGGAATTCAAGTTAAAATGTAATTAACCCTTACTGATTCTACCTTAACCCTTTGGAGCCGGATAGTCTCGCCAATTCTGCCCCAACCTCGCTGGCCTCGAATATGTTTGGCAGGCTCGGTTTCATCGACGGGATCATATTGACCCCACCGACACCAAATGGTTAATGGAGTTTACAGTGCACAATACCGAATTACCCCGCTCATTTGACATTAACTGTTCTCAGCTGACATGCAGGCTTTGTTCAAGTGGGGACGTAACGTCAAGAAGTAGAAGATGAATATGGATTCCAATCACTCTCTCAGGATTTATTTGACAAGTGGAAACTATATTTTTTTCTAGGCCGAGTTATCCACAACTATAGACGTTTTGAGTAGAGTTTTTCAACTAGAATCCCAGCAACAAGTAACTTTATCCACAGAGAACACAGAGAGACGTCTATGTTTGCTTTCTGCCTTGTGTAAAACTTTGTAACGGTCATATCAGAGTAAGTGGTTATGTTCCCGTTAAGTGGCGCTAGCATCCCATTACTTACACTGCTGTGTTGTCATTTTTGTTTCCAGTGTTCACCGTTTTTGGCATTTGAGCGCTTGTATCGCTTTGTGGGCTAGTGTGTTTTAACGATGAACACTGCCATCGTGTGGTCAAATCGAGTTTATAAGTGGGGCAGTATCCGTTGATGGCATTAAGGACATAGTTGCAGGGGTTACAAAATGGCAGCGAGTATGGCCGCCACTCTCTCCCTTATACCTCCCTCCCCTCACCATAGTCATCGAGAAGCGCGTAGGTTAACGAACAATTTCTCAAAATTATACTTGCTTACCTTCTCAAATTGCACTCAGGTTGCTACTTGTGGTAGACAACTATATTTTTCATCCGTCAGGAAGTACTGCTTTGCAGTTTTCACAATATTTTCACAATTTCGTGCCAAAATGTAACACACACTGCACTTTTTTTTTCTTCGACAAGCGCGTCACCCTTATTTTCAAATCACTTTTTAACAGTCTTCTACACTACACAGCACTGTAATAAGTTGATCGATTACGTGAAATTGTCCGCACTTTCGCCTGACCTACCGTTTATCGCGAAAAACTTACGCGTTTTCCACTTCTGTGGCCGAAAACCCGGATCAATTTACATCGCGGTTCGCTAAAACGGAAAAGCGCACCGTTTAACTGAGTGGTATTGTTCAACGTACGGTGAAATTGATTAAACCGCAGTTCATGTTTATCACGAAACAAGGCTGTTATTTTGTTAATCTTTTTAACTATTTTAAATATCATACTGCCAATGTGATTTCAATAAATAACAGAACAATCGTTCGCTGTTTATGAGTTGAAATTACATCAATTAATGTCACCCCATAGCACGGTAGTTTTCTACGGTCAAAGAGAAAAAGTACGAGAGAAGAGAGGAGAGAGTTGTCAACAAAAACGTAAATAAATTGGTGAAAACATTGGGCAAAGTAGGGATTTAAATAAATTTAAAAATATTTTATAAGAACAAATTGTGTTGGTGGGCATATGCAATAAATCATATGTGTGCCAAAATTCAAAGGTACAACTGCTATTTTAATATAGCTCATTTTGGAACGTTTTTGTTAGTTTATTTGACCAAGTCACACTACACTGTGCGCCGTCTGATTTGTTTGTTTTGAGTGGGTGGTTGAGAGGGTTATTAGAGCGGGAGCCAAGCTTATAATTATGATCTCGAGCAACCTTCACCTTAAATTAGCGTGCAATTTTGTGTGAGGAAAAATTCACGCTAGTTTCGTGTGTTGAAATGTCATTTATCTCTAGTGAATGGTAAATTTATTGTTGTTAAAACGTGCGCAAAAGGAAACGTCAAATACATGCACACAGTGGTATCGGCGATTAGGTCGACTAAAAAGGGTTCGGCCAAAAGGTCTAATTTATGGCTACTGCTGCACTTTCGCCAACACTCCTCCTCAACGGCTAGCCGGCCATCTTTGAAGTACATGAACTTTCGGGTACTTTCCGCTTTTTCCCTGCTAGCTGCACCGTCACAGACTTCTTCCTGACTTCCAGTATCGGGCCTTCTACAACGCAGTTCACTCCAAGCTTACCACGAACCCTAGAGAACGACTTTCCAAAAAACGTTGCTTCGTCTTGTAGCTCCTCCTCAAACGGTGGGTCATCCGGGAACGGCTCGCATCATAAAACTCGTCGAGCTCATCTTGATCTTCACCGTCGTCCGAATCATCCAACACCACACGTTCGCTTGGCTTCACTGACATAACCTCCTCCTGGCGTTCAACTTTTTCTGGCTCACGATGGTCACGCACTGCTAGCAAGGATTGGCATTCCAGGGAACTTCCTTCCGTGCTTGCTCAACTGTCTTCAACTTGTACAGGCTTCCACAACATTTTCCTTTCATGATCACTTTGCCAGCCGCATCCACGATATCGCAGCTATTCTTCCGCCCGGAAGTTCACAAAGAATCCCTTGGAGGTTAGCATCTTCACTGATAATAGCCCACTGTTCAGCGACGAGACATACAGCGCTTTCTCTAAGATCACATTCACTATTCCTCCACAGCCATTTACGCCAGCCATCTTCACAGTGCCACATCCAGACGCCTTCACTGACCTTCCATCCGCTAGCACTACGTCACACACATTTTCGTCATCGATAGAGTCAAACAGTCGCTTGTCATTTCACATATGGACACTGGCACCACTATCTGGGCCGTCCCGTATCTCTGGGACGCCTGGTTGGGGTTTACTACCGACCTTCAGGGTTAACAGCCGCCTAGACTTGCGGACGCCGCCTGACAGCTTAATAAGACCGGTGGTCCTCTACGGACACGAGACATGGACCATGCTGGAAGAGGACCTGCAAGCACTCGGAGTTTCTGAGCGACGCGTGCTCAGGACAATCTTCAGAGGTGTGCAGGAGATCGGTGTGTGGCGGAAAAGGATGAACCACTCTACGGATCGGTGCACTCTACGCCAACTACGAACTACGAATCAAGAAGATGACCAAAACCGGAAGGATACGGTGGGCAGCGCGAGTTGTGAAAGCGCAGAACAATTTTCTACTGATCCGGTTGATACAAGAATGCGCAGAGCGCATAGAGCACTATGGGGGGACCAGACGGTCACGCCGAGGATTGAGGGCAGCTGCCACAAACCGAGTATTGTGGCGTTTTATTTTTGATTATGTCATATCTTAAATACAGTGATAGACATTCGTTTAGCCGAGGCTAAAAAAAATTCAAAAAAGTGCCAGGAAACTCATACAAAAGATTTTATTATAATTTTTTTTTATCGTAGTGATAGTATATCTAGTACTGTTTTATAAAAATGTGATACATCACACTTACATATACACTGAAACAAAAACTAGGGTAAAAACCCGTCAAATGTCATATTTTGCCTAGACATTCGTTTAGCCGAATTGTACAATTTTTAAAATTCCATAATAAAAAACTATCAAATTTCGAAAAATATCCAACAAAGTCATATTGTATGGTGATCTGTATTCTTGATCGACCTGTTAATCATGAATTAGATCGTTTTTGGAAGTGTTGCCATATTAATTTTGCATGCATCTCATATAAATATGTCATAATATTGTAAATATTTCCAAATTGAGATTTGATGTAGTTATTTTTATCGGAAGTGTTTCAAAAGAATCTAATGAAAGTTTCATGACCAAAGCAGATTGAAAATTTACGAAAAACAATGTTTTTAACAGAAAAAATAACGCAAACCATCAAAAAACCACGTATTTAGGTATTGTTTTGATGAAATATGATGGTTTTACTTGCATAAATCACAGCGTTTACTACTATTACGTCTTCTAATAGCTCCCAAAATCTTCTAGACTGTATTCTGGTTGAAATAACATACATTGGATGTCTCATATTTGGAGAAATGGCACCGAAAGTATTCAAATTTCTAGCATGAACTACTTGTTTCACAATTTAGACATTCTTTTCAAATATATCATGTTAAAAATGAATGTGGTTCACAACTAAGACTCATTTATAATATATTTCTTCAAATTGAATGAAATAAGCCAATTATTTGACCATATCTTGCATTTTTGTATGAGCATTTGCTTTTGAATAAACAGGGTACAAAAAATCTGACACTTCTTGGAGTTCTTTCACTTTGCAGTCTTCTAACTCATTTAGTAATGCTTGTATCAAACAGGTATACTGCACAGGCATTAGGGTACGTCTTAATTTCAATGCGAAACTATTTATTTTAGCTTTTATCAATCCCATTTTCAAGTTTAACCAACCAAATACCAATATACTTAATTTTTTCATGACATTTAATGCAATAATTTGAACATTTCTAACAATAATTCTGAGCCATATTTTCAAAACTGCTAATCTGGCTTACGTTTGAGTGTTTACAGAAATCATTTTTCTGAAAAAAAAATAGTTTATCGTCGCTTCTTCTTATCGGGACATTTTTTATAATATATCTCTGAATTTCACAAATAAATAAACTTTTAAGGGGGATTATCTTGCTAACACGTCATAAACTAAATGCCTTGGAGTATATCCTCGAAATATACTCACGAAATTGCAAAAAATCTATTGAAAACCAATTTTTCATTTACCTCGGCTAAACGAATGTCTAGGCAAAAAATGACATTTGAAGGGTTTTTACCCTCGGTTTTGTTTCAGTGTATATGTAAGTTTAATGTACCACATTTTTAAGAAACAGTACTATATATAGTATCACTACGATAAAAAAGTTTTATCATAAAATCTTTTGTATGAGTTTCCTGACACTTTTTTTGATCTCGGCTAAACGAATGTCTATCACTGTATGATGTTGAGCATATCATGTAAGTAATCGAAAAATAACTGGTAAAATCAAGGGTGAAATATGGATTGATTCAAAGAAATATTGTACTACCTAGTAGTCAGGATAAAGAAAACCAGGCAACGCTAGTCGGTTAATGGACTGTGTAGCACATGTCTTCCCTTAAAATATTTACCATTTGAAAAGCGCATTTGAAATGATCTTCACGATTGTACAATACTGCACGGATATTTTCGTTTCACAATCAGCCAACCTCAAGAACACATCAAGCTCAACATCGCATCACCTGATGGAAAAACGTTGGCCGTAGCTCGACTCGATTAATTTATCATTCTATTGAAGCGCGCTACTGCTCATTTTTCCCTGTCTGATTCGGCCCAAAAGAACCCGGTAAGCGACCGTTGTTGGTTGGTTGGTTGGTTGGGGGCACTAACTCACACGCTCCGTACGGTCAATACAAAGGATCAACTCGACAGCTACCAAAACCCCCCACCGACAGACTGACTGACTGCCTTCCGAGCTCCTAGTCACTTGCCAGAACCATTCACATCGGAGAACCACGGAGGAACCTACTTTGAACCGAACCGAAAGTGATGGATGATCATCGCCATCAAAAGTTAATTGTTGTAAAGTGGTTTTTACATTCCCATCATCATCGCTGGCTGGCGGAGGCTCGACCTGACTCGTTCGGGAGTTAATTTGAGCAATCATAATAGACATCACACCACCGGCCCAGCAACGAACCAGCGCAGCACAGCGCGGTGATCTGCCTACCGATCCGATCGTCTGACCAGCAGCACACTGGACGGTCACTGCTGGAGCGAGGTGAGCGTAAGGAAGGGGACGGCGAGCGACACACAATTAAGATCCTTGATGGTTGCCAGGCGAGGAGGGCGCAGGTGTTGCACATGGCCTACTAATTTTTATCGCTTCTGACAGCCAACACCGTCGAAGTCACCGAAGTCCATCGAAGTAGTAGGTAGTCGCCTTTATGTTTTATTAAGGTGAATGATATGCACGATAGCGTTAAAGGTCCCGATAATTACTCACTATTAACTTAATGAGGGGTGAAATTTGAATACCAAGTTGACCGGTTCAAGTAGGACGATGACGGCGAAGGCGAAAGCGACGGGAATGACCGCAGGCAGCGCTGCCGAAGCTACCGAAGCCGTGTCAACGTCAACAATGTTTTACCAACACACGTCGTTTTCTTGCGCTGAGCTTTGCATTATTTCTCGCCTTTGGCTTTGCTGCTGGCAGCTAGCAGGTAGAATGGGCCCCGCAATAGGGCTATTTAAACATTCATGCCAGTACGTAATTCACAAACGGATCATTAGAGAACCCAAAGTCACACATGATTTTTTCATGTTAAATGACTGCCCCTCCTCATACACCACCCCCTGAATCTCCCTCTGTCCGCAAGCAGTTTCTTCGGTTCAGAGGGTTCCGCCATATCGGTTGTAAAAGTAAAAGGCGAAAAACGTATCGCTGGTCAAACATGAATATTTTAAGCTTGCTTCTGATTGTCGCTCAGCTGCTTCCATGGATGGGAAGGAAGCCATTCCGAGGAGCGAACTCCCAGCCGTAAAGAAAAGCGAGAAAGTAATACGCCTTTACATAGGTAATTAAAAAATCGAAGAAATACCTTCACGGCATGGTACTGCCACCACCGCGCGCCGTAAAGAACCAAGGTCCGAAAGAATAAAACAACGACGGCCGATAATGGTGTCCCCGATTAGGCAGGGTGGCTTCCCATCGTCGCGTCGCCGCCGCGTTGGACCATTGACCGATGTGCAGGGATTGTTCTTTCGGCGCGTTCTAGATGCTTACCTGAAGTCGATTGCAGTTCTTATACAACTATCTTTTACTGAAAGGTGATAATTTCACACGAGATTTCCAAGACAATTCGTTATTTATTTATTTACTGGAACAGAACATGCTTACCATCATTCAACTCTCAGTTCATGTTCAGCTTTCGACAGAGTCGGACGTATTTGAAAGTGCGGCGAGTGAATCTACAAGTGAAAAGAGTTTGAAACAAATAGTTCTTTTTGTTGCGTTGCTATTGTCTAGCAAACAATATACGGACCCGGTACAGTGCCAAAACAAAAAATGGAAAACCGAAAAGTGCACGCAAGTTGCCTGAAGGTTGTCTTCGGGACTAAGACAAAAATGCCATCGGACAGTGAGATTTTTGCTTTCTTCCGGAAGCGAAACTGGACGTGTGAAATGCTCAACGCCATGTTTCGAGAGCCAAGGGAATTGTCGGTGTTCGTCATGTTTCGAACTGAGGACATGATGAGGACTGAGCTTCTGAAGTGTCCAGCTTCAGACACATTTCAATATGACAACGGACAAACAGCGACAGTAACGTTTGCACCAGCGCGGGGGGATTTCAAATATGTTCGCATATTCGGCCTTCCCGTTGAAGTAGACGACAAACACGTGGCGACAACAATGGCGAAATACGGCAAAATACAGCACATGGTGAGAGAGCGATATGGAGTGGATACTGGCTTTCTGATTCTCAATGGAGTAAGAGGGGTTCACATTGAGATGGCGTCGGAGATTCCGGCTCAAATTTACGTTCAGCACTTCCAAGCTAGGGTGTTTTATGAAGGAATGTCTAACAAGTGCTTTGTGTGTGGCGCAACTGACCACGTCAAGGCAAACTGCCCAAAGCGTGCATCGGTAAACGAAAGATTACAGCAGAGCGGTGGAAAGCTGTCATGTGCTGGCAGCGTGATTCTCGGTCCACAACCGAGGCTAACCGAGCTGGGAGACCTTAACAGGACGGGATCAGTAGCGGAGAAGGACATCATTGGAGAATCATCAGAGGAGGCTGGACCAGTCGGAGGTGTGGCTGAAACTGATTCGGCTATCAATGCACCAGAACAAAGGATAGAGTTGGGTGATAAAGATAATGAAAGTCTACCCCCGGGACAACCGGTGGAGGCCGAACAGGTAGGCGCAGAAGCGGAACCTCATTCCTCGTGCAAAAGCGCTGAGTGGATGGAGGTAAAGACCAAAAGTAAGGAAGCAAAGATAACGAAACGATCACATTCGGGTGAAGGGGGGAGTTCTTCAACATCTGACTCGGAAGGTGGAAAAATAAGTCAGTTTGCCGTTCCAGCGGCGAAAGATCTGGTTAACATGCAAGGTAGGAGATCACGTTCAAAACAAGCGAAGTTGAAAAAGTGAGATCAGCGGAAACTATGAATTTTTCATGCAAAATTGTTTCAATCAATCTGAATAGTACTAACAGTCTAGTTCATAAGTCATTGCTCAAAGATTTCTTACTAAACCAGGATGTCGATGTTGCGTTCTTACAAGAAGTAACATATGAAAACTTTTCATTCGTTCCAAACTATACAACATTAGTTAATGTCAACGCAGACAGAATGGGAACTGTCATTCTGCTGCGTAGAAACATTGATTTTAAACATCCAATTTTCGATCCCTCATCAAGAATTATGTCTGTCGTTATCAATGGAATTAACTTTGTCAACATCTACGCGTATTCAGGAACCAACAAAAAGAAACAGCGTGAGGATTTGTTTCTGAATCATCTGCCGATTCATTTAACAAAATCTGATTGCTCCTACTCAGTACTAGGAGGCGATTTTAACTGTATACTGAACAAGTCTGACTCGAACGGAGTAGTAAAAAATTTGTCATTTGCTTTGAAAGAGGTAGTGCAACAGCTTCAGCTTAAAGATGTTGTTCTAGAAAAAGGATTGTGTGAACCAACATTTTACCGAGGAGACGTTATATCTCGCTTGGACCGGTTCTATGGCCCAAAAGATTTTGTTGATAGACTCGTCAGTTCAAAAACGATCGCTGTTCCATTTTCTGATCATAGAGCAGTGGTATTGAAAATCTCGATGGAGAAACAGGAAATGAACTTTTTCGGAAGAGGATACTGGAAAATCAATCCAGATCTAATTCATGATGAAAGCACTTGTGAACGATTTTCTCAAGAATACGAGATTTTGAAAACTCGACAGTTGTACTTTTCGGACCACAGCTCGTGGTGGAACTTTGCTGTAAAAAGGAAGATTAGAAGTTTTTATAAGAGTGAAAGTTGGAGAGTGTATCAAGCAGTCGCGATCGAGAAAAGTGCATTATACGCTGAAATGAATGATTTAGTTGACAGGCAATGTAAGGGAGAAAATTTGCAGGCGGAAATTGAAGTTGTAAAATCTAAATTAATGGAAATCGAAATGAGAAGAGTTAAGAACTTGGAAGCGAAAATCAAGGATAGATCATTGATAGAAGGAGAGAAGTTAAGCGTTTTTCAGGTAGCTAAGCAGTTGAAAAAATCACCCGTTCCGGGTTTCCGGCTAAGATCAGGAGAGGAAGTTTTAGCAGACGTGTCCAGCAATCTGCGACATATACATGAGCATTTTTCAAAGCAGTTCGGTGTCCCTGAGGTTCACGATGAACCCGCAGAAACAGAAGATCCCATAAACTCGCTTTCGAACGCTGTTACGGAGGAAGAAGCACGGTTTATGATTAGGCCAATCACGAAGGATGAAATTTTATCGACTTTAAAAGCCTGTTCGAAGAAGAAATCACCTGGCCCGGACGGTATTACATACGAGTTTTACTTAAAAAATTTTGAAATCGTCGAAAACGATCTGGTACTGATGTTCAATAACTATTTAACAGGAACCGTGCAACCCCCAAAAGAGTTTTGCGAGGGCATCATAACATTGATCCCAAAATCAGGAGACCCATCTTTGTTAGGAAATCACAGGCCAATCAGCATGCTTAATGCCGATTACAAGCTGTTCACTAAGTTATTGGCAAACAGAATATCCAATGTTCTAAGTAACTTATTGGGTCCTGGACAAACCGCAGGTTTGCTTGACCTAAGCTGTACCGACAATCTTAAAGATGTACGTCGTATCCTAACTAGATCTATGGAAAATAAAAGGTTCAAAGGTTTTTGATAAACATAGACCTTGAAAAGGCATTCGATAATGTCAATCACGATTATTTGTGGAAAATATCAAACAAGTTTGGCTTCCCTGAACAAATAATATCATGCATAAAAAATCTGTACGCCAAGGCTTCATCTCGTGTTTTATATAAAGGATTTTTGACACCGGAATTCCCAATCAAATCATCAGTGCGGCAAGGTTGCCCTCTCAGCATGATCCTGTTTACGCTTTACATCGAACCGCTAATCAGGGCCATACATATGAGTAGCTCAGGTGTCCTTGTCTACGGAAAGTTCCTGAAGGTAATAGCGTTTGCAGATGATGTAACAATATTCATCAAAAATCAACAGGAGTTTGATTTAGTAATGAAAATCATACTCTCATATTCGTTGTGTGCAAACATACGGATGAATTTGACGAAGTCGTGTTTTCTGCGCTTGAACAATGCACCTGGTTGTAGAGGGTAAGATTAGAATAATTAATCAATTTGCTGGATTTGCTTATGTGTGCATCGAAAATGCAAACATACACGCTATTTGAGACATCCCTTTGCGAATCAGCGTGGAAACGGCATAAAGCAGCAAAACTTAACGAAGATTTGCTGGAACCGTGTCTGAAACGCGAGCAAAAGCGAGACAGATAGCCACCGGAACCCGATGCGAGAACGGTGACGGCAATTGGTGGCTCGGACGAACGTAGCTCCGATTTGTGCTGAGCCGAGGAAAAAGAAGGGAAGCTTGAGCTCGAATGAAAAGAGCAGGCATTCTGGTTACGATTGTGGTAGCGATTAGATGTGATTTTCAACATCATCTTTCGTTACGACAATGACGCAGCCGGTAGTGTAGTTTCTGTGAAAGCTTTCGCGAATATTTGATTCTGTGACAATTTTAATGTGTTTAAAAATTAGCAATTAAAAATAGCAATTGTGAAATTTTGAGTGCATTGATTTTTTTCTGGCTCAAAGATTGGCATGTGGTGGGAAAAAGAGGGACCTGTGGATCAGCGACCGTAAAGAAAAAGGGCTATAATCTGAGAAGGAGGGAAGTTTGGGAGAATGGCAAGAGTATAGCGAAAAACTGGCTCAACTTGGGGAAAAATTGCGACGATGTGGAGGAAAATGGAAGAAAGTAATTCATTGGTAAAAGATGAGTGAAATGAGATAAGGAAAGGAAAGATGCGAAAAAAGCAAATGAAAGAGAATAACGGATTGAAAAAAAAGGAGCGAGAGAGAAAAAAAACTAAAGGAGCGAGAGAGAAAGTGAAAAAAATAAATGAAATGGTTTAGAAAAAAAATGAGAGAAAAAAATAAATGGAGCGAAAGAAAGTAAAAAAAAAAGTAAACGGAGCGAGAGAGAAAGAGAAAAAAAATATGAAATGGTTTGAAAAAAAATGAGAGAACGCCATGAAAAAAAAAACATGAAAAAGTGGAACGGAAAAAAAATGTATTGGAAAAAAAATAAACTGAAAAAAGAGCGAAAAAGGAGTTGAAAAGATAAGCGAAGTTGTACAAACGTAGATGCAAAAAAAAAAATTGCGGTTAAAAAAAATAAAGCGAAAAAATAACGAACAAGCACACTTGAAAAACAACTAAAGGTTAGAAAAAGAACGAAAAATAACTGGCGAAGGCAGCGAAATTAAATGACAAATGGTGACAAAGGAAAGTAATGAAGCAGATATAAAGAGAGATGCCGTTGAAAATAATAGATTGGACGAGTTTTAGATTTATATTGAAGTTGGATATGGAGCGGATTAGATTTAAATTGGATCTGAGTTGAATTTGAAGTGATTTCGGATTGGATTTGAGTCTGATTGCTTTAAGATTATATTTGGATTAGATTGAAACTGGATTTCGTTTGAATTTTGATTTGGATCATATTAGGCTTGGAATTGAATTTGAGTTGGAAATGGATTTGATTTGGATTAGATTAAAATTGGATTTGAATTGAATTTGGACTGGATTTGGATTGGATTTGGGATTGAATTTGGATTGGATTTGGGTTGAATTTGGATTGGATTTGGATTGGATGTAGATTGGATTTTGATTGGAATTGGATTGAATTAAGATTCGGATTTAATTGATTTGGATTGCAATTGAATTGCATTTGGATTAGATTGATTTGTATTGGATTTGGATAGGATTTGGTATTGGACTGGATTTGGATTAGATTTGGATTTCATTTGGATTGAACTTTGATTGGATTTGGATTGGATTTGGATTGGATTTGGATTGAATTTGGATTGGATTTGGATTGGATTTGGATTGAAATTGGATTGGATTAGGATTCGGATTAGATTGATTTGGATTGCAATTGAATTGCATTTGGATTAGATTGATTTGTATTGGATTTGGATAGGATTTGGCATTGGACTGGATTTGGAACAGATTCGGATGTCATTTAGATTGGATTTGGATGGGATTTGAATTGGATTTGGATTGCATTTGGATTGGATTAGGATTGTATTTGGATTGGATTTGGATTGGATTTGGATTGGATTTGGATTGGATTTGGATTGGATTTGGATTGGATTTAAATTGGATTTGGATTGAATTTGAATTCGATTTGGATTGAATTTGAATTGGATTTGGATTGGATTCGGATAAGATTGATTTGGATTGCAATTGAATTGTATTTGGATTAGATTGATTTGTATTGGATTTGAATTGGTTTTGGATAGGATTTGGCATTGGACTGGATTTGGATTAGATTTGGATTTCATTTGGATTGGATTTGGATTGGATTTGGATTAGATTTGGATTGGATTTGGATTTGGATTGGATTTTGATAGGATTTTTATTGGATTTTGGTTTGGATTAGATTTGGATTGGATTTGGATTTTGGATTTTGGATTTGGATTGGATTTGGATTGGATTTGGATTGGATTTGGATTGGATTTGGATTGGATTTGGATTGGATTTGGATTGGATTTGGATTGGATTTGGATTGGATTTGAATTGGATTTGAGTTGGATTTGGATTGGATTTGGATTTGGATTGGATTTGGATTGGATTTGGATTGGATTTGAATTGGATTTGGATTGGATTTGGATTGGATTTGGATTGGATTTGGATTGGATTTGGATTGGATTTGGATTGGATTTGAATTGGATTTGGATTGGATTTGGATTGTATTTGGATTGGATTTGGATTGGATTTGGATTGGATTTGGATTGATTTGGATTGGATTTGGATTGGATTATTTGGATTGGATTTGAATTGGAGTTGGATTTGGATTGGATTTGGATTAGATTTGGATTGGATTTGGATAGCTTTTCGATTGGATTAGGATTTGGCTTATAATGATTTGGATTGGATTGCATTTGCATTTGGATTGGATTTGAATAAGATTTGGATCGGGTTTGGATTGCATTTGGATGGAATTTGGATTGCATTTGGATGGGATTTGGAGTGGATTTGGATAGCATTTGGCTCGCATTTGAATTGGATTGAGTAGAATTTTGTTTTGAATTGGTATTTTTTAGATGCATTTTCACCGATTCTGATTTTTTATTTGCTACGACTGTTGTGATCTTTATTGATTATTTTATTTGATTTGCATCTTTGACAAATGTTAAAAAAAAACCAATATATTTATTTTTGCAGAGTAGAGAAGAGGAATATTGTAGAGGGTAAGATTAGAATAATTAATCAATTTGCTGGATTTGCTTATGTGTGCATCGAAAATGCAAACATACACGCTATTTGAGACATCCCTTTGCGAATCAGCGTGGAAACGGCATAAAGCAGCAAAACTTAACGAAGATTTGCTGGAACCGTGTCTGAAACGCGAGCAAAAGCGAGACAGATAGCCACCGGAACCCGATGCGAGAACGGTGACGGCAATTGGTGGCTCGGACGAACGTAGCTCCGATTTGTGCCGAGCCGAGGAAAAAGAAGGGAAGCTTGAGCTCGAATGAAAAGAGCAGGCATTCTGGTTACGATTGTGGTAGCGATTAGATGTGATTTTCAACATCATCTTTCGTTACGACACTGGTGGACCACAAATATTGAGAGAACAGGAAAAAATCAAAATTTTGGGGGTAACTATTCACCGAACATGGGCTAAAATGATTGATGAGAACTACGAGAAGATCATTAAGGACATATATGAGCGAATCCAAAGATGGCCGTCACAATGGCTGCCTAGCAAATACCGAAAGCACGGATCTCGTCATCTAAACAACAAACAGAGCTGAAAAAGCAATGAATAGCATTGCTCACTCGTGATAAACATTGAGTAGCATTTTCGATTTCGGGCGTTTAGTGGATAACGAGATCGGTGCTCTCAAAAATGCGAGTCAAAAATGCACCTGGACGCTCTCCCATTTCACCTTAATGATATGAAGTTCAGTATAAAACTCAACCAAACTAGAAATTTAAATCTATTGGAGAAAATTTGGCTCCTGAACACATTTGTGCTATCAAAAATGCATTACATCGCTCAGATAATTCCACCGAGAAACAAACACATCGCTCAAATAAAATGCATAACCGGGAAATTTTTGTGGAGCGGGGATATCTTCAGAGTCGCCAGGGATCAGATGTATCTTGACTACGACAAGGGAGGATTAAAGCTGATTGATCCGGAAACGAAATGTAAAGCCTTATTTATTCGGAATCTACTTTATGACAAAAATGGCGGTAATAATGAACACGAAAGATATTTGCTTACTTTTCCTAAGCCAAGCCTGCTTACAAAAAATGGAGGTGATTGGTTACGAGAGGCGGATTCGGTAAAAGGAAACACAAATCTCACAAGTACGCGACAACTCTATTACAATTTTTTGAACGAGAAACACATACCGACTGGCGTCGAGGATCGTTTTCCTCAAATTGAATGGAACACTATTTGGCGGAATCTAAGCTTAAACTTCTTACCATCGTTCGACAAAGACTTGCTCTATCGTTTTGTTAATGACATAATTCCGAACAAGGAAAAGCTAGTAGCATACCGAATTGGTAACCTTGTCAATGACCATTGTGAAATCTGTTCTTGTACGGATAACAACGAGCATAGATTACGCAGTTGTTCCAAAACGGCAGACATAATTAATTGGACCAAAACAGTCATGAGGGATCGATTGAAAATTGTATTTGACCAGTTAGACGATTTACTCCAATGTAATATAGAGATTTCAGACGAACATCAATGTGCGGGTTTATGGCTTGCATGCCATGCAATCGCATGGTGTTTGAGTAACACGACATCCAAAAGCTTGTTTTGTTTCAAAAAGTCAATACGAGAAATTCGGTGGAACAACCGGCATATGTTTAAAAAAAACTTTGGAAATCTTTTGAATGTATGTTAAAATAAGAACTACTAACAGCAATGTACAAGTGATATGTAATAGATTTTATATGAACATGAAATAACGTGTGAAAACCTCTTTTTTGCAACTTGGCACTATTATATTGCATATTATACTTGCCGTTTTAGTGTCACTACGGCCTACTTTTCCTCACTATAAAAAGCAGTTGCATATTGATTCATAATGCAACTCATTTGAATCATAATGCAATTGTTTGGCCAACAACCTGTGTTTCCACGTCAAGTGCTTGAAAAACTCGGTTATAACACAGCTTGCTTGATCAAAGATTTGCGTCTAGCTTGACGGGAACACGTGGGTGATCCCGTTCAACCACCATTGAGCATAATGAAAGTGATGTAAATAATCATGCACGGCATAAATATCACAAGGCAGGCTAGTAACCTATGTAAACATCATTTTTGGATGTAAACATGTGACGTCGTTCTTATCGTTTAACGTTGATCAAATTGGTGAGGAGTACTAGATCATTGTGGAAACGCCTATGAACGATTTGAATTACGTCATCAAAAAACTGTCAGATTTCCGGAAGGTATCACCTTCTGAATATTGTACACCGTGTAATCATATTACAGTGATTTTTTTTTCTCATTGCAAAAAATGTTGTATGCAACTCGTTGCTAAACTCGATTTTTACAGCACTCGTCATATTTATCCAACTCGGGAAGCCTCGTTGGATAAATGTACGACTCGTACTGTAAAAATCATCATTTTGCAACTCATTACATAATATTTGTGTAGAAGGAGAGCTACTGAGTACCGTAAAATGGGGTATCTTTGATAATGCGGGTAACTTTGATAGTACGACTAGGGGAAATAATGTTACATGGAAAAATATTAAGAAAATTTGCTGAAAAGCTATCAAAGTTACCCCGTTTACGGTACCAATATTGTGCATAAGAAAATGTAATAATGACGGTAACTATGGTAACGGAACGAACGGCCAAGGGCGTTTATAGGGGAAAGCAAAGGGAGGTTGCCGGGGCATTGCAGAGGTCCCAAGGGGATTCAGAGGGGTAGCATGAGGTCTAAGGGGCGTTCCGAGGTCCTCTCAGGGGGGCTTAAGGGGTTCTCAAGAGTGTTTCAGAGGATTTATTGGTTTATTTGGGGGCATCCGAGGCTTTTTGGGGTGTCTCAGGAGATTCAAGAGAGTTTCAGGGGCGACTCAGAGAATTCAGGGGGTACCTTGAAGTCTCATGAGTATTTAGGCAGGCGTGTCGAACCAAACAAGTGGCAACAACCACCCAATTTATAAGCAAGGAAACAATGAAGAGAAGAAAGCACAATAGAGGGGGTTGAGTCGATTCCAAGAAGCGCTTATTAAGAAGCGTTCGTGTGTCTAGAAGTGACCGTAGGAAAATAGCGTGAGTGGTATTCGTCAGAGTGAGAGAGAAACTTGATTTCGTCAGGTATAGTTAATACTTAATATGTGACTTAAGCTTATTGACTAGACAGTAACTGTTGGAAAGTACGGTACGTTAACGCCCCATTACCCTCACAGGACCTTAAGCAGAGAAGAGAAGGTCATCTCCCGAGTTAGAAATTGATAAATATTTCATGCTGTTGGTCGCGACACCTAGCGGTTGAAGCCACACTTTTTACACTGAAAATTTCAACCGTGTTGACACGAATAAGCAAGGTAATCCGAAGGCAGATACACCAACTCAAAAACTGATTCGTAAAAAAATGTGTTTAACTAGAATGTATTTCGGGAACACAGTCAAAGTTGCTTATCTCTTAAAACCATAAAAGGGTACGCGATATGTACGATATGTGAAGGGAATATGTATAAAATCGTTATGATAATTAAGAAAAAATGGCAAAACACCATTATGATGCTTCATAACAGCTTGCAATTGCAAAAAAAAACATCTTTGGTACGTGTACCATATTATTGCAATAGTGGTCGAAACAACAATTGATATGCACTCAATGAAACAAAATTTCGAAGAATAAGATAATTTATCATCGATATGACGTCATCTGTTCATTAATTTTGATTATACCTGAAATAATCAATACACTTTGATCCATGCAGTTGTTTTGACGTTTATACACGATGAAAACGAAATAGGCAGAAACAAAATAAATCGAGTCGAATTTTCACGTCTAAAATTTATCACTTTTCGTTTGTTCGGTTTGTTCTCAGATGCCCTTCTCTTTTCTGGCAGCATCCACTTTTTGGATGTTCCATTTGCACTAAGTTGCTCTTCCGTTCCGTGATTTCAGTATACCGGATACCAGGGTTCCATGTTGGCACACTAGCATTCTACGGGTGCAGTTCTTGCTTTTTGTTCAAATTGCGTTCAATTTCGTGCTTGTTCGCGTTCCGAATTTGAACTTGTACGCAAACTGATCGCTTTCAAATAAAACACTGTGACATCGTCAGCAATTGAAAAAAGTTTCCTACAGTGGATTATAAACATGGATTCAATTATGACACCCAGTGGGTCGCAAACCCTGATCAAGTGATTGTCAGTCGCAGCCGATAGCCCCTATACCGCGGGACATAGTGAGAGGGAGAATGATTTAAGGCTATGCTATCGTAATAGAGTCACATTGAACGTGGAAAGCTCAAACTATTTTTAGATTCAAGATTCACCCAGACCCTGGGCTTTAGGACAGCTTCGAATTGTGTGTTTGGAAACTGATAGCATATGTATGTTATTATCATTTAATATTTTTTCTGTTATCTCGATAATTATTGATAACTAAATTTGCTTTCATCCAGTTATTATCAATTTGAAAAGATGATAACAAAAATAATAAAATGATAACACCGATAACACAATTGCTTATCAAAGTGATATCACTTTGTTATCCGCGTTTGCTCGGGAAACCCTGACAAATGCGTCAAGGCAAAGGATAAGGCAATCTAACGATTATCACCCTTCTCTCTCAAGCAGCTGCAGAAGATAGATGTTTTTTTTTTTTTAATATTTTCACACGGAAACGTTTCCGTATGAAAACAAATCAATGCTCCTCAGGACAAAAAGAGAAGGGTAATCAAACGTCAGATAACCTGATAGGTAAAGTGAGCTTTTCTCACTTTTATCGAGATCTGCTCCATAGAAATACAAACGAGCCATTTCTGTACAGAGAAGTAATTTTTTTCCAGATGCGTCTAGAACAAATTATGGTTGATGATCTTCCGGATTTTTTTTAATAAACAATTCAATCCAATGTATATGTTAGCTTGTTATTTTGATGTTAAACGGTTTAGGTGCCGTTAGAGCAACTTTAAGGGCGGCTGCTATTCAAGCAACCCGCGCAGCGCTACCATTTTTGCAGAAACCATTTTTTTGTGAAATTTTATTCAAAAATGGTTTCCGCAAAAACGAAAAACATTTTCCACCAGGAAAAAAATTCTGGAGATACCTTGATCCTTACTCTACATTTGTACGAAAACCGATATTAAAATATTAAAATATATTTAAAACTAGCTGTACCCTGCAAACTTTGTCTTGCCTACTGCGTTTTTTGACATTTTAAGTTTCTAAATATTCAAGACCAAGTCCCCGGTCAGATCGAAGTGTGTTTTGGATGGAAGCCGAAGATTTTTCTCTCTCGCTAGTGATTTCTGTCAATGTTCTGAAAACTTTAAATTGAATTGCTTTCAAACAATTTGGAAATTATAATTGAAAAACCACGTTTAGAAAAGTGTATGACGGAACGACTGAATATTAGAGTGGATTATACTGAGGAGCATCCAGCCATGCAGTGTCGTCGGATTGTGACAATCAAGAAACCTAAAGCGTTGTTCCGGTTGCAAGAGGTTTTTTTCTGGAAAACGCCAGTGCATTAGACATTGCATCCACCGGAATAACATGGATAAAATCGCGTAGGAATATGACTACTTGTGAAGCCAAAGAATTTCGGCCTAGTGAGAAAAGAAGGAGAAGTTCTGTCATCGATTTCGAGAACCTTCTCTGCCGATAGAGTTTGGCAGATCGTTTTTACTTATGCTGTTCAGTCCTGGTGAGTGTGTTCCGGTTTGTGTAACCTGGCCGAATGGGCCAAAAATTGTGCATTAACTCTCAGGCGACGGTGCTTAAAATTAGCGTTACACTAATTTTCGATGCATCATATCTTCTTCGTTTTAAACCCAAATGTAAAAATTTTTATATTGCCGAAAACCTTGGGGCCTCAGCTTTCATAATAAATTATCATACATAGTCGTAGCGAGGAAAAATGATAAAAAGGGGCTCTTCAAAGAGGGGCACCTCCTTAAAAACAGCGTTACACTAATTCAAATGCTTATGTCTTTGCTGTTAATCCATATAATTACAATCTTCTTCCATCATTGGAAACCGCCAACACTCACCTTGCTAGAAAAAATATCGAACATAGTCGTAGCAAGGATAAGGGCAAATGGGGGGCACCCCATTTATGTGTTCGCCACACATATAAAAAATTATATTAGCCCCGTTTTGCAAGCAAATCATGATTTTTTTTCACGGTCAGAATCTTCAGGTGAGGTACTTCCAAGAAAAAATGCAAATCATGGGCGAAGCTAGGAAAAACAGTAATAAGGGGCAATTCTTTCAAAATCGTCCAAAAATTTCAAAAAATCATAACTTGACCATAAAGTAACAAATAATAAATTTTCTTGCGCCAATAAGAAGCTTAGAATCTTGCATTGTCGAGAAAAATATCACACATAGGCGTAGCCAGTGATATGGGCTCGCAAGGGGTAGAGCAATTGAGTACTCAAATCAGTATATATAATCAATATTCTATACTAAATTCTCAGTCATCAAAACTAAATTTATTCTTTCTTTTTTACCACTGTAAGCCACCAGAACCCACCTTGAAAGGATTAGGCATAGTCGTAGTAAGGAAATAATAAAGGGGGGAGAGGGAGAAAGGTGACTTTAAATATTTTTCAAAAGTTGCCGCTTTGCAGGTAAATATTGTCTTTCTTCCACGATAAGCATCTTGAGACGATGAACTTTATGAGAAAAATAATACAATACATAGGCGGAGCTAGGGAAATAGTAATGAGGGGCAGCATCTAGAAAAATACACATAACATGTACTATTTATTTTTCTATTACCAAATGATCTTCTAAAAATTGGATGGGAAGCTAGTTTTAGGTGTTCCCTAAACCTTCTCATTTCTTTCACAAATCTTAATGCCCATTTTCGTGTTCAACTGCGTACTGCGATCCAAGAGAAGCGGTTTCTTAGGAAATACAGGCAATGAATTTCCTATGCATCAAGATAGGCCCATATATTCCTACTGAACTGCAAATAGCCTTTTGGTAAAAAAAAAAACATTAAAATAACACAAAAAATAGACAAAGTTTAGAAACTAGTAATAAGAAGCAACCACTTCAATCATTTACTCCTACGGAAGACATAAGGAATGGAAAAGGAAGTTCAAAATTTAAAAAAAAGGACTCTTAAAAAAATCTTTAAAACTCTTCCAGCATTTCCTACTATGATTTCTGTTGAAACACCTTCTATGAAATCTCCTGAAGTTCTAGGAATTCCTCCACAAATATCTTCAAGAACTGTTTGTGGGATCATTCAATGCAATATTCCATGGATTTTTCCAGAAGTTCCTCCAGGGATTTCTCCAGGAACCACTTCAGAGATTTTATCCAGAAAACTCAGCTGTGATCCGTCAAGCAATTGCTTGCAACTGTGGTTCTACCACTCCTCACTCTATCACTCCTCCAGAAATTCTTACTGTAATACCTCCAGGAAATCTCCAAAAGTTTTCTCGTGGGATTTCTTCAGGATTTTTTTCTAGGATTAAGCATGGCAATATTCCGGACATTCTTATAGAAGTTCCTCCGATGAATTGTCTAGAAATTCCTTCAGAGATTTTATCCAGTTAATTATCATGGTATTTCTCCAGGAGCTCCCCGTGGCCTTCCTCCAGAAATTCCAGCATGGATTCCTCGCGTACTATTCCTCTGGTTCTTCCAATTATTATGGCTTAGACTCCTCCAGAATTTCTAACTGTGGTTCTTCAGAAATTCTGCTAGGAGTTCCTCTAGAGCTTTCTTGTTGTGATCCTTCCGGGCAATCTTCCTGGAATTCTACTAAAAATTGCTTCGGTTGTTCTGCCAGGGATTTCTTCAAGGACTCATCCAGGAAATCGTCCAGAGATTTTATCCAAGAATTCCTTCAGTTATTCTAACTACCGTACCTCTAAGAATGATTTTAGTGATTGCTTTAGGCATTTACCCTGGCATTCTTGCTGGATTTTTCCCGGAAAATCTTCCTGAGATTTTTCAGAAACTTCTCCTGTGATTCCACCAGGGCCTTGGGTCTGCTCTGTGGATTCCTTCAGAATACCTCTACCAGTTCTTTCAGGGACTCGAGATATTTCTGCAGGTATTTCTTCAAGAAATTTTTCTTTTGATTTTCCATACATTCTCGATCTTTAGAAATTTCAGAATGGTTTCCTCCAGTAATCTCTAGGATTTCTGTTGAAATTTCTACAATGGTACACTCCAGAATCCTTCTAAGATTTCCTACAGTGATTTTACCTAAGATTCTTCCAGAAGTTCATCCGGTGATTCCTCCAGAAATTTTTATCCAAGAGGTTTTATCTAAAGATTTTCCCATAAATTTCTCATGGTATTCCTCCAGGAACTCCTCTTGGCCTTTCTCAAGCAACTCCAGCTGGATTTCACAAGCAATTTCTGCTGTGTGTCTTCCAGCAATTCTTCCCATGACTCATCCAGAAATTCTTACTATAATACTTCGCGGCATTATTCTAGGGATTCTCCTAAGAATTTCTCCTGGGATTTATCCCAAAAATCTATTGCTGGGTTGATTTAACGCAAATTGAGTTACGCAATCATTATAGGATTCTGAAATCTCTAGAAGAAGTATTTCGGGAGATAATAAGTCTCTGAAATCCCATCCGAAATGGCTGGAGGAATGCTTAAAGAAGTTCCTTGAATATATGCCAAGAGGATTTCTTAGAATCTTGCATTATCGAGAAAAATATCACACATAGGCGTAGCCAGTGGGGCTCGCAAGGGGCAGAACAATTGAGTACACAAATCAGTACATATAATCAATATTCTATACTAAATTCTCAGTCATCAAATCTAAATTTATTCTTTCTTTTTTACCACTGTAAGCCACCAGAACCCGCCTTGAAAGGATTAGGCATAGTCGTAGTAAGGAAATAATAAAGGGGGGAGACTCCCGAAAGAATCCTTAAGGACTGTATCGAAAATCAATCTATATATATCTTCTTCTATCTTCTATATATATAAAAATGAATTTCTGTCTGTCTGTCTGTCTGACCGTTATGGATTCAAAAACTACTGGACCGATCGGTGTGAAATTTTGTATGTGGGCATTGTTGAGGCCTGGGAAGGTTCTTAGCTTGGTGTGAGACCTCTCCGGTCTCTGGAACGGGGGGCTCCCATACAGATGACATTGCGGGGGACGTCCCTACGGAGCGGTGTGTCAAAAAACAGTAGGCAGGCAGTACGACGTTTGCCGGGACAGCTAGTTAACTATAAACATTCAAAATGCTCTGTCTCGAAGCACGATTGGTATTTTTATTCCGGTTTTTCTATGAAATCTTCACAATATATTTAAGTTTAGAACAGCTTGAAGAAATATGGAAAATGTTTAGTATTATTGAAAATATGGTTCTATGAGTATAGCACACAAAATATCAATCTGCACAAACTGCATTTTTTTTTTATTTTTTTAAACGTTTCAATAATTTGTAGCGAAAAAAATAAAGTACGGGGTAAATTCTGGAAAATAATGATTACTTCTAGCAGTTATGTAAACACAACATTTAACTCAATACCGACTTTAAAAAATCTTATTTTGGATAGAAAAACCTCCAATATTAAGAATATGATCAATCCCAAAATAACACCTTCTTTTTGGTCGAACTTAGACGCTCTGTTTTAAATATCTTCTGAGGTTATAAAATTCCGTTCTCTGGTAAAACTACCTCTTCAATAGATTTAAATACATACCCAATCGAAAAAAATGCAAATGTACAACTTCATGTATTTTTTATTTTCGTAATCGTTCTTTGAAGACGCTTAAAAAATGAGTTCCTCGAAAAAAGGCCTATTTTTCAATTTTAAGAATTGCCCTAAACTGCGGAGGGAATTTTTCTTGATTAAAATAATTTTCCTATATCATGGGCATTCTGGGAAAGAATATATTTGCACATAAATAAGTGAAAAAATTGAATATTTTCCCACAGTTTTCGCAATTTTAAATTTTTAGGAGGTGTCCAAAATTTTAAAAACATATGTGCAATCTTTGAGATAAAAGTCCAAGTAAAATGATTATTTTTTGAAAATCAGAACTGCCATTCTTTATTTAAGAGATTTAAATAGTATCTCCAAAAATAAAGTTAGGTTTATTTTGAACAGATTATTTTTCAGGCAATTGTGAACGTTTATAGTTAATTTCCGATACAGTCCTTAGAAGAATTCCCATGAGAATATCTGGAGCTTTTTTTGAGATTCCCTGCAAAAAATGATCAAAAATCCCTAAATTCATTGGAGAAATTTAAGTGGGTATTTTGAGAAACCAAGATGAGCTCCTGAAATAACGTCTGCAAGAATTCTATTATAAATTCCTGCAGTAGTTTTACAAGGATTCCTGAAAGCACTCATCAAAGAAACTCGTGAACGAATTCGTAAAAAATTGAACACTAGGTTCCGGAGTTATTCCGGAATAAAAATGGGTCATTGGAATTGTCCATATTGGGAAAAGTGAATTTCGATATGAGAAAAGTTTAGTTTCAGAGGGGCCATCCATATACCACGTGGACATCTTGGAGGAGGAGGGGGTTCGAGAAAAGTCCACGCTTGTCCACGGAGACGGGGGTGGGGGTCTGTCAAATGTCCACGTGGACAACATTGATATAAAAATAAGGAAACAAAGATACATTAACGAAACAAATAATAATAACAAGTAATGTTCGAAAAAATTTCCGAAGCATCTCCCGGAGCAACTTTTGGAAAATATCCTGAGGAATTAAAAAAAAAGTCAGGAGTTACAAGATGAAATTCCAGGAGATAATTTTAATGGATTTCAGAAAAATATTCATGGGAACTTACCATAAGCATAAGCTAGTATTAGCATCAAGCGAGTCGCACAAATTCGTAGTTGTTACAGTCCTAGAATGAGAGTTGCCTTCTTCCCGTCTGTTACCGAAGAACAAAGATATAGGACTGACATCTGACTCTACGACAAGATCGATGCAATCTGGTAGAGTTCTCCTAAGAACTTCCAAAAAATTTCTCTTTTAGAAGAATACCTAAAAAAATGTCCCGGAAAATATTCGAAAGATTTTCTGAAGAAACTTCCACAAAAGTTCCCTCAGGAATTTTCGAAGGAACTTTTGAAGATTTTGCGGAGGATCTTCCAGAAAAATCAGAGCAAAAAATTAAGAAGAATTTACGAAGGTACTTTTGGAGAACTTCCGAGAGAAACTCCTGACAGAATTCCCTGGGATGCTTCAGGAAGATTTGCCAGAAAAAAAAACAGAAGAACACAGCTAATCGCGTTCGGTAGTTTTACCGAAATCTCAACCGCTGAGCGTTCGGTAATGGATTTTTACCGAAATTCTGTAAAAAAAATACCAAATTTCGGTCAAATGTTATCGTTTATCTGTCAAACTTATGAAGATCGGTAGAAGTTGCAAGCTTTACCGAACTTAACGGTTGAGATTTCGGTAAAACATTACCGAAGTCGGTAATTTTTTCTTAGTGTGTACCCAGTGATCCCAATAGTATCTCGTAAAGGAATTCCCGGTGAAACTATTACAGGAATTCCCTATCAAAGAAAGATCCCGAAGCAACTTCCGGAAAAACTTTTGAAAAAATTCCCCGTAGAACCCCCAGCGAAATCCTAAGAGGAAATCCTAGTGGGGTATCTAAAGAAATCACTAATGAATTTTCTAGAGGAATTCTAGGTGAAACTCTTTGAGGAATACCCTAAAAAAATTCACTATGAATTCCCAGTAAAGCATCTGAAAGAATCCCCGGCGGCATTTCTGGAGGATTTCACAATGGGAAGACCTTTTGGAGAAATTTTCTCAACAAATTATGACAATCATGGAAAGAAAAACATTCCGTGCAATTAAAAATAATGTTGTACTTCTTTTAGAAGACTTTAAAAGAAGTAACTCAAAGGGTGTTTCCCCTTGCAATTATTTAATAAAAAAAAAATATTTGTACCTATTGCGAAAACTACAGAATAATTCATTAAGTTATAAACTATACATAAAACATTGCTTAACCCTCTAATACCCAAATTTTTGATTTTGAGCTAAATATCATTTTTCGTCATCTAAAATCGATTTAAACATGTTTTGGAAGATGAATCTTTTATATTTCTCGATTTCGTGAATTTCAGTTTTTGATTTTTCTAATTTTTATTTTTGAACATCCCCACACTTTTATATTTTTCTTGGAAGCCTATTTGGGGTACGGATTTTTCGAGATGAAAACATTTTGAGATATTATGATTATTGTTGACATATTTTTATTTAAATTTTTTTTCATAGAAAATTTTATTTTCCGTGTAATTGTAAGGAAAATAATTTTAAAGTGTATTCGATTCCCTTAAACTATTAAACTAGGGTAGAATGATTTGGGAAAAATTTAAAATATGATAATTGTAGCGATTCAATACAAAATAAACAATGACTTCTAAAAGGTGACTAAAACATCAATTTTTTAATGATTTTTGAAAAATGTAAATACACTTTAAAATACACCAAAACCCATTTTGAGATATACAAAACAGTCCTAAATATCAGCCAAAAATATAAAAATTTTAATTTTCCACGAAGCAAAAATTACAAAAATGCTCAAACTATACCCCGTCTAAAGGCGGGGTTGGGTATTAGAGGGTTAAGAAAAAAATCATTTTCAAAAAAATCAAAAAAGGGATTTTTTTAGTTTTGTCCACGTGGACATTGGAGGAGGGGGGTAGGGGTCAATGTAAAGTTCACTCTTGTCCACGGGGAGGGGGAGGGAGTCAAAAACCATGATTTTTCTGTCCACTTGGTGTATGGACGGCCCCAGACGTAATTGAACTAGAATGATAGAAAAATATGTCTAAAATTTCATCCCGGTCACTTAAGTGCCTTGGAACCAGGTTTACGGATGTTTCGAAGAACCGCTTCCGGGGTCAATTTTTGAATATAATTCAGTGCCTCATACGACACCTCAAATTTCTTGATTTTTTTTGATATATCATTCCGAGCTATTTTTCTGATATTCGAAATAATTTGTCCATTTTGGAATCAATATGCGGATTTCACGAAAATTGGTGCCGTCGGTTCCGCGGTATATTTTTCGAAGATGAATAAACAAGGCTCATTATGATTTTGAAGCTTGTAGCATATGAACATATTTGGGTATTTTGGAATCCGTTTACCGATTTTCCGGAATCATGTTTCGAGGACCATGTTTTGAAAATGATTCAATGCTGTCATGCGACACTTCATAGTTCATACAAGTTCATACATCGGCTTTCGAAATACACTATACTGGTGTATGTAATTCCCATCCTGGCATAGAATGCTAGGATTCTTGCTGGATTATTTCGAGCAATCTTCCTGCAATTCCTCCAAAAAATTCTCCAACGAT
Source organism: Aedes albopictus (assembly GCF_035046485.1). Lineage (NCBI taxonomy): Eukaryota > Metazoa > Arthropoda > Insecta > Diptera > Culicidae > Aedes > Aedes albopictus. Next base: position 57,691,474 of record NC_085136.1, read on the forward strand.
TCCTTCAGGGACTCCTCTATGGATTTCTCCAGAACACCTCCAGCCATTTCGGATGGGATTTCAGAGACTTATTATCTCCCGAAATACTTCTTCTAGAGATTTCAGAATCCAATAATGATTGCGTAACGCAATTAGCGTTAAATCATCCCAGCAAGAGATTTTTGGGATAAATCCCAGGAGAAATTCTTAGGAGAATCCCTAGAATAATGCCGCGAGGTATTATAGTTATAATTTCTGGATGAGTCATGGGAAGAATTGCTGGAAGAAACACAGCAGAAATTGCTTGTGAAATCCAGCTGGAATTGCTTGAGAAAGGCTAAGAGGAGTTCCTGGAGGAATACCATGAGAAATTTATGGGAAAATCTTTAGATAAAACCTCTTGGATAAAAATTTCTGGAGGAATCACCGGATGAACTTCTGGAAGAATCTTAGGTAAAATCACTGTAGGAAATCGTAGAAGGATTCTGGAATGTACCATTGTAGAAATTTCAACAGAAATCCTAGAGATTACTGGAGGAAACCATTCTGAAATTTCTAAAGATCGAGAATGTCTGGAAAATCAAAAGAAAAATTTCTTGAAGAAATACCTGAAGAAATATCTCGAGAAGTCCCTGAAAGAACTGGTAGAGGTATTCTGAAGGAATCCACAGAGCAGACCCAAGGCCCTGGTGAAATCACAGGAGAAGTTTATGAAAAATCTCAGGAAGATTTTCCGGGAAAAATCCAGCAAGAATGCCAGGATAAATGCCTAAAGCAATCACTAAAATCATTCTTAGAGGTACGGTAGTTAGAATAACTGAAGGAATTCTTGGATAAAATCTCTGGACGATTTCCTGGATGAGTCCTTGAAGAAATCCCTGGCAGAACAACCGAAGCAATTTTTAGTAGAATTCCAGGAAGATTGCCCGGAAGGATCACAACAAGAAAGCTCTAGAGGAACCCCTAGCAGAATTTCTGAAGAACCACAGTTAGGAATTCTGGAGGAGTCTAAGCTAGAATAATTGGAAGAATCACAGGAATAGTATGTGAGGAATCCATGCTGGAATTTCTGGAGGAAGGCCACGGGGAGCTCCTGGAGAAATACCATGATAAATAACTGGATAAAATCTCTGAAGGAATTTCTAGACAATTCATCGGAGGAACTTCTATAAGAATGTCCGGAATATTGCCATGCTTAATCCTAGAAAAAAATCCTGAAGAAATCCCACGAGAAAACTTTTGGAGAACTCCTGGAGGTATTACAGTAAGAATTTCTGGAGGAGTCCTAGAAGGAATTGCTGGTAGAACCACAGTTGCAAGCAATTGCTTGACGGATCACAGCTGAGTTTTCTGGATAAAATCTCTGAAAATGTTCCTGGAGAAATCACTGGAGGAACTTCTGGAAAAATCCATGGAATATTGCATTGAATGATCCCACAAACAGTTCTTGAAGAAATTTGTGGAGGAATTCCTAGAACTTCAGGAGATTTCATAGAAGGTGTTTCAACAGAAATCATAGTAGGAAATGCTGGAAGAGTTTTAAAGATTTTTTTAAGAGTCCTTTTTTTAAATTTTGAACTTCTTTTTCCATTCTTTATGTCTTCCGTAGGAGTAAATGATTGAAGTGGTTGCTTCTTATTACTAGTTTCTAAACTTCGTCTATTTTTTGTGTTATTTTAATGTTTTTTTTACCAAAAGGCTATTTGCAGTTCAGTAGGAATATATGGGCCTATCTTGATGCATAGGAAATTCATTGCCTGTATTTCCTAAGAAACCGCTTCTCTATGATCACAGTACGCAGTTGAACACGAAAATGGGCATAAAGATTTGTGAAAGAAATGAGAAGGTTTAGGGAACATTTAAAACTAGCTTCCCATCCAATTTTCAGAAGATCATTTGGTAATAGAAAAATAAATAGTGCATGTTATGTGTATTTTTCTAGATGCTGCCCCTCATTACTATTTCCCTAGCTCCGCCTATGTATTGTATTATTTTTCTTATAAAGTTCATCGTCTCAAGATGCTTATCGTGGAAGAAAGACATTATTTACCTGCAAAGCGGCAACTTTTGAAAAATATTTAAAGTCACCTTTCTCTCTCTCCCCCCTTTATTATTTCCTTACTACGACTATGCCTAATCCTTTCAAGGTGGGTTCTGGTGGCTTACAGTGGTAAAAAAGAAAGAATAAATTTAGATGTGATGACTGAGAATTTAGTATAGAATATTGATTATATGTACTGATTTGAGTACTCAATTGCTCTACCCCTTGCGAGCCCATATCACTGGCTACGCCTATGTGTGATATTTTTCTCGACAATGCAAGATTCTAAGCTTCTAATTGGCGCAAGAAAATTTATTATTTGTTACTTTATGGTCAAGTTATGATTTTTTGAAATTTTTGGACGATTTTGAAAGAATTGCCCCTTATTACTGTTTTTCCTAGCTTCGCCCATGATTTGCATTTTTTCTTGGAAGTACCTCACCTGATGATTCTGACCGTGAAAGAAAATCATGATTTGCTTGCAAAACGGGGCTGATATATTTTTTTATATGTTTGGCGAACACATAAATGGGGTGCCCCCCATTTGCCCTTATCCTTGCTACGACTATGTTCGATATTTTTTCTAGCAAGGTGAGTGTTGGCGGTTTCCAATGATGGAAGAAGATTGTAATTATATGGATTAACAGCAAAGATATAAGCATTTGAATTAGTGTAACGCTGTTTTTAAGGAGGTGCCCCTCTTTGAAAAGCCCCTTTTTATCGTTTTTCCTCGCTACGACTATGTTTGATAAATTATTATGAAAGCTGAGGCCCCAAGGTTTTCGGCAATATAAAAATTTTTACATTTGGGTTTAAAACGAAGAAGATATGATGTTTCTAAAAATTAGTGTAACGGTGTTTTGTAGGCACCGTCTTCTGAGGCTATTTTTTTAGCACCGCCGCCTGAGAGTTAATCAGTGTTGAATTTTGCAGTTATTTGGCAAACTCGAATTAGGCGCTGTTAAAAAATAACAACATTATTGCTTTAATGATTGATTTGCATGATGCTCCAGTGTTGTTATAGATTAGTAAAATTCACTCATTTAATACTTGGTGCAGACTATGATTCTTTTGTGCTGTTTGTATTCGGCTTGCATTGGTATTGGTATAGATGTCTTCTAATGAAATATCACAGAAACAACAGACGTATCACTTGGAACAACATGCGATTAAAATCATCGCTATGAAAACATTATCGCCCAATGCCAGTGAATCAAAATTCAGCCATCGCGCAACAATAATGACAATGTCGCAACCTGTAGTTGTTGCGACAATCCACCCAATGCGACATAAGTTTGTCCCAGCTTGAAAATAATAGGATAAACATCACACACCACGAGTTTAGGGATTTTTAAGCCATGCAAAGCGCTTTTCGAACGGTAACTTCGAGTCGGTAAACACTGCAACTCTGCTGAAGATCTATCATCAAACAGTTTCGACTTTGGGTTAGTAATAATTGATTATTCACAAGTTGAAAAGTACACAACAAATTCAGCTTCCGTTTTGTCTGCAACAAAAAATTTCGAGATCATGTCATTATCTGTTACCAGTGGGGATAAAGAGTAAATAATCGTCGCGCCTTCTTTGTTGCTTGTTTTGTGCCTCTTTTGTCTGACAATTCTCTTCACTGCCCAATGCTAATCACGCTGTATTTCCAATGTATTTCGCAAACTCACTGAGTAGATAACGGTAGCGACAAACGTCAAACAGGAGCGAAAACGATGCAGGCGCCATGAGTGAGAGATTTGCAAAGTACAGAATATTTGAATTGTCCGTTAAAAAAGGAAACGATGTTTGTCTATGGAAATATTATTTTGTTTGCGTATATTGTAAATCGATTATTCATTTATTGATAATTTGGGAACAATAATTTTCGACACCCCTAACATCTTTTTAGAGAAATGTCACATTGCACGGTAAACTAAAATTGATCAAAATAAAATTATTGACTTTTTCTGGCAACAGATGGTGATGATGAGCCCGTTATCTTGAAACGCTGGTTGCAGCTTATCCCAAGCTTTTTTGGATGTTTTCGCGGTCTTGACCAAACTGTAGTTCTGCTTCTCCAAGGACAAACAAATGGTTGCCAACGCGCGCTCGCAAATCTCTGCATCCACTTCCTGGGTTTCAGCAGGTTTCAGTGCTCGCCACGTCCCCTCGCGTATGAGGACTATTTTCACCGCAAAGGACCAGGAGCCATAATTCTGACGTCCTTTCAATTTCTCCATGGCCTGTAGACTAACTGCGTTTCTGAACGACCGCACCGGCGCCGCTGGCCGGACACCAACTCCACTTGTAGTTGCGCCATCTCCTACGCCGATTCCTCTCGATCCGCCACCAGTACTCCTACCGCCTTGAGAGCTTGAATCCTCCCTCGGAAGAACCATTATTCATCAGCTATGGCCAGGGTTGCAAAAAAACGAAGGCATGCAACGAACGTGAGTTTTTGTTTTTGTCTTTTCACCACACCGCTTCTGACGTTGAAGCCTCTTTCCTTCACGGAGGCGGGTGAGAAGAGAATAAAAATTCTCTCGTCGCTCACATCGTGGCGACGGCGAGATTCAATAACAACATTTTCCCTGTCATTGGCACTCAAAAGAGAGAACTCACCACGCTTGCTTATGGGCCAGTCGCATTCATGTGGCCGTTGTTGACATGAAGCATCTATCAGTGCAGAGCGTGTGTTGATGATGGTGCAGTCATTACCTCCACAAAGGAGTTGAGTTTTTCTGTGTTCACTTTCAAGTATCTCACAGCGGAGCTGAAAATGAATGCCTAATGCATTCAGTTCAGCACAATTTCATTCAATTGAATTTGAGTTTTTCAACCCTGGCTATGGCCAACGTCCTGGGCCCATAACCACTTGAGAGAGTTAACAAAAGACGTATGGATTAGCTGTAGTCCGAAGAACGAATGAAAAGTTTTATTCAACTGTTTGGTCTGCTATACAATCGTTGCTAGGGTGAGTGTCACTATAATAGACAGTCGTAGGTTACTACAATTAACTTCAATCTCAATATGTAATCATTCGCAAACTGTGTCTCCATGTCGTTGTATTGCTGTGTGCATTCAAAATGCAAATATCAAATGCGGGAGCACCAAATGCGGTAAGATGTTCTAACAAGTAACCCGATGTCAGTGGGAGCTTTCGAATCCTAGGTTGGCGGTAATATTGGCTATGGTTGCTACGTTGCCTTTGGTAACATGTGTTACCGCGTTTGAAGCGCATTTGGGCACCATTTGCATCTTGAACGCACACAGCAATATGTGAAAACGCAAAGTGACCTATATTGTTGATATGGTATATTCGATATAATCTCATTTTCATGAGCTTCCAACTGCTCTTCACCTAGCTAAAAAATCTTGAAAAAAAATTATTTAGTAAATTAGCTCTTGATGTAATCGACCAAAAGTATGGGGCCTATTTTTTATTGTTAATAAAATCGTACAATTTTCGCTAAGTGAATCAATCTTGAGCTGCTTGCGGTCAAGAAAAGGCGATTTAGCCGAATAGCAATCGCTCGTATAGTGTGGTGGTACCCAACCACGACGACGACAACGACAACGACAAATAACAGCATTTAAATCAAACCGCGAAACACGACACAATCGACGGAGGATACAATTACAGGATCCCGAAAAACGGCCATCGCCAACAGTGCCAGTGCACGTACAGGGGATGGCCAAAATGTTTGGGATAGGCAACTTTTTTTCTTCCACAAAAAAATTGAACATGCTGTAACTTTTCATAAAGTGCATCAAAAAACCTCAAATTTTGACTGTTTGTCAACCTATTATATGTGCATCATTGATACAAATTTGGGCTCGATTGATTAATTTTTCGCGAAGTTAGAACCGTTTGGGTAAAACACTATTTTTCAGACAACTCATTGATGAACTGTCATATCTCGGAAACTAGTGAACCGAATTGAATGAATTTTTCAACGTTCATCAACAATATATTGATACTTAATGCGACGTTATAAAATGTAATATTTTCTCACGACGAATTAAGTTATACCGAGTTGAAATTTTTACCCATATAGAGGAAAATAAGTCAAATTTACAATACCACACAAAAATTATTAAATGTGTTCTTCCTTCAATCTAAATAGGCTCTAATATATCTGATTAGAGATAATTTGAGAACAGAAGTGGAAAATCTATGGATATCAACACGAAAATTTATTGACATTGAGGTAAAAAAAATACAGTTTTTCGAGAAAAATCCAAAAAGTGTCAATCCATGATAACTTTTTTCAACGGTTAAAAAGTACCTATGTTTTAATAGTTTGTGAAGCATTAATATATTGTTAGTGTACGTTCAAAATTTCATTCAATTCGGTTCACTGGTTTCCGAGATATGACAGCTCAAAAATGAGTTGTCTAAAAAATAGTGTTTTACCTGAACGGTTCTAACTTTGCGAAATATTAATCAATCGAGCCCAAATTTGTACCAATGATGCACATATAGTAGGTCGACAAACAGTCAAAATTTTATATTTTTTGATGCGCTCTATGAAAAGTTATAGCATGTTGATCTTTTTTTGTGAGAGAAAAAAAAGTTGCCTATCCCAAACATTTTGGCCATCCCCTGTATATGTACGATGCCAGAGTATACGAGAAACCCGTCAAGCGACTGGGCTGTTGAAACCGCTTTTCTAGGGAATTTGTCGTTACCGCAATCAATAATCGGCCAGCAGGTGCCCTCGCACATTTGATCCTTGTTTGTGTAATGTGTCTTAAAGACTAATTTTGGGCTCGGTTTGTTTCAGAAGTGGTGTCTGCATGTGTTCGAGGGATGAAGATTGGTTTCTTGGCATACGCAATTGAATCCAATTAGATTTTGTTTTCGGCTGCTGCCGCGAGGATCGTAGTGTGCTGTGAAAGCCGACGGACGCAAAAAATTTGTTCGCGTCAATTTGTTTCGCGAAAAGTGAAAACTTCATTTTATAAAAATACACTTGTACGGCTAGAAACGAGAAGTTTGGTGTTTTGTGTTTAGTAAATTAGTTAACAGAAAAAAAAGCCACATGGATTGAACGTTTCGCGGGTTTATCTGAAACTGCAGATTTTTCGTAACATAGCCCATCATTTCGCGTGTGAGTGGAAAGGGGAAAAGTTGTGCCACTGCAGTGCGTTTCTTGTGTGGAGATGTCGGGGAATGACGCGGCTAGTCCCGATTTCATATTGTTCTGTTCGTCGATGCTCCTTCCCGCTGGTGTTCGGTCTGGAGGAAAAAAAACACTTCCGCTTTCGAGGTGTTGTTCTGCTGCGGTGCTCGTAGTCGCAGAAGCAGTTGAACTGGTTGGTCTTCCATCGCCGTCTAAAACGAAGCCGCGTTCGTCAACAGTGGAAGCAGTTTGGATTTAGGGGATAATTGCGAACTTCCCAACAGATTCGCAGAAATAATGGAGGAATTCCGGTCTAAACCGTTGAACTTCGTCGTACAACGGGAGATGACGAAAAGGAACACTGAAGGCATTTTCTATTTTTCACGGTGAGTCCGTTCCTGTTTATATTAATGCGCTTGTAATTTTTGTAAAAATTGTGAATCCTGTATATATTTAATGTTCCATCCGTTATAAACTTGAACTTGTAAAAGAAGGGGGTAAGGGGTACTTTTCTTTTCGTTTCAGAGAGCGAGTATAGGCGCTTAAGCCTTAGGCATTAGGGCCAGGGCATTCAATGTAAATATCACTGCCCCATCCCAGGAAATTGCGCTGATATGGAGTGTGCCTTAACTTTCTTAGCCACGCCACTCCCACCGATTCAACGTCCAAAACTCATTCCCCTAATAATGAAACGGTTGGTACGGTTGTCCCCGTTTCTTCAACTATCAAATTCAAAAACATACATCAATCATGTTATTCATAAGTGGATAACCTGATTGCCGTAAATTTTTGAATTGTCTTCAAACCCATTAGTCTGCACAGTGGGCCTGGCCGTTTTAATATTTGTGTCATCTCGCTGATATGCCACAAATATTAATGATGACAAGAAAATATCAGAAGAAATTCCGGTATTTCCAGGATGCTTTTCAACACTGGCTGTGCAAGCACTAGAATAGAATAGAATAGAATACGCAATTGAATCCAATTATCTATACTTGATTTTGTATAATAGGTACAATGCTTTCAATAGTATAAATATTTGGCTAAAGCACAATCATTAGGAAATCATTTTCTTTCTAAATCTTGACACTTTTGGTTATTCTATAATAACGTGCTATTGTGCATGCCTTACACATGATTATGTACAGACAAAAATAATGAATTCTAAATTTTCTTAACACTCGTCCTGAAATATCTCTTTGAATCTTATGGTTAGGTATTGTTAAACTTCTTAGGAAACTAATAAAAACGTTTTATAGAAATTAGTCCATTCTTGCTGCCTCGTATTATAATAATCCTCCGGTGGGTCGTGACGAATCGCGCTCAGAAAAGAAGCCAAAAAAGAGCTGACTTACAATGAGTCTTAAATTGAATAACATTATTCGAACTCAAACGGAAACCAAACTGGCCATTACACACCACTTTTGGGCTGAATCATGAGCGGCAGCGCAACATCAGCAACAACAACACCACCACGGCATAGAGCATCGCATTGTTAGATCTATCAAGACCTATTAGCGCTAATTTACGAGCCTTTTCAACCGTTAAAAACATCGCTTAGCACCCGACCCGACCCGACCTCGCTCTCCGTCTTTCGCGAAGCAGCACTCGACACTATTATTCACACTCTCCTCCGGCTCCTGCGGTTGGGGCCGCGGCCGGGAGGAGAGCCCCAATAGAGTTTGCAAATCGTTTCTTTATCCACGAGGCCACGAGGCGCGGCGCGCGCGCGAGAGAGCAATCGATCAGGAGGGATCGGATAAATTTAATCGTAATAATAGTGATCGAACCCATTTGTGCATTGTTCGGTGGTAATTACGCTTGAAAATCCGAATAAAAGATAAAACTAGCTGCGCGCAAGTGTTCTATTCAACGCGCAAACTCTATTCATAAAACTTCCCAATTGGTTTCGGAGCCTCGTCCTCTCACGGTACTGCTGCTGACCCCTGCTACCCGCGGAGTTGGAATCTAAACGCTGCTGCAGAAGTTAATGATCGGCAGTCAACTTCTGTTGCTTCTGGTTCTGCTGCTGATGGACGGACATTGACCATTAGTCAGTTGAAGCTGACAGAACTGCCAGTGGGACGTCCCCGAAAATTAACCGAAGATTCATTCTGTTCCATTACCAGTTGAGAGCAGTGATGTCAGATCCAACAGATTTTTTAAACCAGGCTTTGATTCCAGGCTCTGCTCTGCTCGTGCTCTGCTCTGCTCGTGCTCTGCTCTGCTCGTGCTCTGCTCTGCTCGTGCTCTGCTCTGCTCGTGCTCTGCTCTGCTCGTGCTCTGCTTTGCTCGTGCTCTGCTCTGCTCGTGCTCTGCTCTGCTCGTGCTCTGCTCTGCTCGTACTCTGCTCTGCTCGTGCTCTGCTCTGCTCGTGCTCTGCTCTGCTCGTGCTCTGCTCTGCTCGTGCTCTGCTCTGCTCGTGCTCTGCTCTGCTCGTGCTCTGCTCTGCTCGTGCTCTGCTCTGCTCGTGCTCTGCTCTGCTCGTGCTCTCCCAATTATTTCTTTGAGAATTTTTTGAAAAAGTTCTAATTTTAAAGAATTTGAAACATTATTTCTCCGGAAATCGTGAAGGTTTCTTAAAAAAAAGTTTCTGAAGATTTTCTGGATGAATTCTAAAAAAATTATTGGATGAGTTCTTCAAAGATTCCTGAAGAAATCTTCGTGAGATTTTTTTTAGATTATTTTGGGAGAATTCTCGGAGAAGTTTTTGGAAGCGTTCCATAAAGATTCCTGGCGAAATTATTGGGAAGATTTCTTTGGGATTCTGAAAAAAATATTCGAAGCATTCTCCCAAGCTATTCACCGAAAATTTTGTGAAGCAATCCTTGGATAATCAAGGAAGAAATATTAAGATCTGTTGGAAACATCCTCGGAAAAATACTGGTAGTGTCTTTTCAGTAACGAGTAACAGAAAGTTCCGTAACAAGCTGTCGTGCTCTGGCCTGCTCGTGCTCTGCTCTGCTCGTGCTCTGCTCTGCTCGTGCTCTGCTCTGCTCGTGCTCTGCTCTGCTCGTGCTCTGCTCTGCTCGTGCTCTGCTCTGCTCGTGCTCTGCTCTGCTCGTGCTCTGCTTTGCTCGTGCTCTGCTCTGCTCGTGCTCTGCTCTGCTCGTGCTCTGCTCTGCTCGTACTCTGCTCTGCTCGTGCTCTGCTCTGCTCGTGCTCTGCTCTGCTCGTGCTCTGCTCTGCTCGTGCTCTGCTCTGCTCGTGCTCTGCTCTGCTCGTGCTCTGCTCTGCTCGTGCTCTGCTCTGCTCGTGCTCTGCTCTGCTCGTGCTCTCCCAATTATTTCTTTGAGAATTTTTTGAAAAAGTTCTAATTTTAAAGAATTTGAAACATTATTTCTCCGGAAATCGTGAAGGTTTCTTAAAAAAAAGTTTCTGAAGATTTTCTGGATGAATTCTAAAAAAATTATTGGATGAGTTCTTCAAAGATTCCTGAAGAAATCTTCGTGAGATTTTTTTTAGATTATTTTGGGAGAATTCTCGGAGAAGTTTTTGGAAGCGTTCCATAAAGATTCCTGGCGAAATTATTGGGAAGATTTCTTTGGGATTCTGAAAAAAATATTCGAAGCATTCTCCCAAGCTATTCACCGAAAATTTTGTGAAGCAATCCTTGGATAATCAAGGAAGAAATATTAAGATCTGTTGGAAACATCCTCGGAAAAATACTGGTAGTGTCTTTTCAGTAACGAGTAACAGAAAGTTCCGTAACAAGCTGTCGTGCTCTGGCCTGCTCGTGCTCTGCTCTGCTCGTGCTCTGCTCTGCTCGTGCTCTGCTCTGCTCGTGCTCTGCTCTGCTCGTGCTCTGCTCTGCTCGTGCTCTGCTCTGCTCGTGCTCTGCTCTGCTCGTGCTCTGCTCTGCTCGTGCTCTGCTCTGCTCGTGCTCTGCTCTGCTCGTGCTCTGCTCTGCTCGTGCTCTGCTCTGCTCGTGCTCTGCTCTGCTCGTGCTCTGCTCTGCTCGTGCTCTGCTCTGCTCGTGCTCTGCTCTGCTCGTGCTCTGCTCTGCTCGTGCTCTGCTCTGCTCGTGCTCTGCTCTGCTCGTGCTCTGCTCTGCTCGTGCTCTGCTCTGCTCGTGCTCTGCTCTGCTCGTGCTCTGCTCTGCTCGTGCTCTGCTCTGCTCGTGCTCTGCTCTGCTCGTGCTCTGCTCTGCTCGTGCTCTGCTCTGCTCGTGCTCTGCTCTGCTCGTGCTCTGCTCTGCTCGTGCTCTGCTCTGCTCGTGCTCTGCTCTGCTCGTGCTCTGCTCTGCTCGTGCTCTGCTCTGCTCGTGCTCTGCTCTGCTCGTGCTCTGCTCTGCTCGTGCTCTGCTCTGCTCGTGCTCTGCTCTGCTCGTGCTCTGCTCTGCTCGTGCTCTGCTCTGCTCGTGCTCTGCTCTGCTCGTGCTCCGCTCTGCTCGTGCTCCGCTCTGCTCGTGCTCTGCTCTGCTCTGCTCTGCTCTGCTCTGCTCTGCTCTGCTCTGCTCTGCTCTGCTCTGCTCTGCTCTGCTCTGCTCTGCTCTGCTCTGCTCTGCTCTGCTCTGCTCTGCTCTGCTCTGCTCTGCTCTGCTCTGCTCTGCTCTGCTCTGCTCTGCTCTGCTCTGCTCTGCTCTGCTCTGCTCTGCTCTGCTCTGCTCTGCTCTGCTCTGCTCTGCTCTGCTCTGCTCTGCTCTGCTCTGCTCTGCTCTGCTCTGCTCTGCTCTGCTCTGCTCTGCTCTGCTCTGCTCTGCTCTGCTCTGCTCTGCTCTGCTCTGCTCTGCTCTGCTCTGCTCTGCTCTGCTCTGCTCTGCTCTGCTCTGCTCTGCTCTGCTCTGCTCTGCTCTGCTCTGCTCTGCTCTGCTCTGCTCTGCTCTGCTCTGCTCTGCTCTGCTCGTGCTCTGCTCTGCTCGTGCTCTGCTCTGCTCGTGCTCTGCTCTGCTCGTGCTCTGCTCTGCTCGTGCTCTGCTCTGCTCGTGCTCTGCTCTGCTCGTGCTCTGCTCTGCTCGTGCTCTGCTCTGCTCGTGCTCTGCTCTGCTCGTGCTCTGCTCTGCTCGTGCTCTGCTCTGCTCTGCTCTGCTCTGCTCTGCTCTGCTCTGCTCTGCTCTGCTCTGCTCTGCTCTGCTCTGCTCTGCTCTGCTCTGCTCTGCTCTGCTCGTGCTCTGCTCTGCTCGTGCTCTGCTCTGCTCTGCTCTGCTCTGCTCTGCTCTGCTCTGCTCTGCTCTGCTCTGCTCTGCTCTGCTCTGCTCTGCTCTGCTCTGCTCTGCTCTGCTCTGCTCTGCTCTGCTCTGCTCTGCTCTGCTCTGCTCTGCTCTGCTCTGCTCTGCTCTGCTCTGCTCTGCTCTGCTCTGCTCTGCTCTGCTCTGCTCTGCTCTGCTCTGCTCTGCTCTGCTCTGCTCTGCTCTGCTCTGCTCTGCTCTGCTCTGCTCTGCTCTGCTCTGCTCTGCTCTGCTCTGCTCTGCTCTGCTCTGCTCTGCTCTGCTCTGCTCTGCTCTGCTCTGCTCTGCTCTGCTCTGCTCTGCTCTGCTCTGCTCTGCTCTGCTCTGCTCTGCTCTGCTCTGCTCTGCTCTGCTCTGCTCTGCTCTGCTCTGCTCTGCTCTGCTCTGCTCTGCTCTGCTCTGCTCTGCTCTGCTCTGCTCTGCTCTGCTCTGCTCTGCTCTGCTCTGCTCTGCTCTGCTCTGCTCTGCTCTGCTCTGCTCTGCTCTGCTCTGCTCTGCTCTGCTCTGCTCTGCTCTGCTCTGCTCTGCTCTGCTCTGCTCTGCTCTGCTCTGCTCTGCTCTGCTCTGCTCTGCTCTGCTCTGCTCTGCTCTGCTCTGCTCTGCTCTGCTCTGCTCTGCTCTGCTCTGCTCTGCTCTGCTCTGCTCTGCTCTGCTCTGCTCTGCTCTGCTCTGCTCTGCTCTGCTCTGCTCTGCTCTGCTCTGCTCTGCTCTGCTCTGCTCTGCTCTGCTCTGCTCTGCTCTGCTCTGCTCTGCTCTGCTCTGCTCTGCTCTGCTCTGCTCTGCTCTGCTCTGCTCTGCTCTGCTCTGCTCTGCTCTGCTCTGCTCTGCTCTGCTCTGCTCTGCTCTGCTCTGCTCTGCTCTGCTCTGCTCTGCTCTGCTCTGCTCTGCTCTGCTCTGCTCTGCTCTGCTCTGCTCTGCTCTGCTCTGCTCTGCTCTGCTCTGCTCTGCTCTGCTCTGCTCTGCTCTGCTCTGCTCTGCTCTGCTCTGCTCTGCTCTGCTCTGCTCTGCTCTGCTCTGCTCTGCTCTGCTCTGCTCTGCTCTGCTCTGCTCTGCTCTGCTCTGCTCTGCTCTGCTCTGCTCTGCTGGTTTCTTAAAAAAAAGTTTCTGAAGATTTTCTGGATGAATTCAAAAAAAAATATTGGATGAGTTCTTCAAAGATTCCTGAAGAAATCTTTGTGAGATTTTTTTAGATTATTTTGGGAGAATTCTCGGAGAAGTTTTTGGAAGCGTTCCATAAAGATTCCTGGCGAAATTATTGGGAAGATTTCTTTGGGATTCTGAAAAAAATATTCGAAGCATTCTCCGAAGCTGTTCACCGAAAATTTTGTGAAGCAATCCTTGGATAATCAAGGAAGAAATATTAAGATCTGTTGGAAACATCCTCGGAAAAATATTGGTAGTGTCTTTTCAGTAACGAGTAACAGAAAGTTCCGTAACAAGCTGTCGTGCTCTGCTCTGCTCGTGCTCTGCTCTGCTCGTGCTCTACTCTGCTAGTGCTCCGCTCGTGCTCTGCTCTGCTCGTGCTCTGCTCTACTCTACTCGTGCTCTGCTCTGCTCGTGCTCTGCTCTTCTCCTCTGCGTTTCAGGTTGTTTCAGAGAGGTTTTGTGGGGCTTCAGAAGCTCTCGGGTGAGTTTCATGGAGATTTCTTGGGGGTTTTAGAGGCGTTTCAAAGCCTTTCAAATCGTTTCATGGCGCTTTAATGCGTTTTAGGGCGCTTCAGGAGGTTTAAGGAGGGCTTAAGGGGGCTTCCAGAGTCTCGCAAGTGAATTTCACGGAGGTTTCATGGGGGTTTCAGAGGCGTTTCAAAGCGTTTCAATTCGTTTCAGGACGTTTCAGGACATTTCAGAAGGTTTCCGATTAATTTGAGGGGGCTTAAAAGGCTCGCAAGTGAATTTTACAGAGGTTTTATGTGGGTTTCACAGGCGTTTCAATGCGTTTCAAGATGTTTCACAGGCGTTTTAGGGGGCTTCGGAGTTTCTGAAGTGAATTTCGCGGAGGTGTTGAAGGGGTTTTAGAGGCGTTTCGAAGCGTTTTAAGGCGATTCAGGGCGTTTTAATGTGTGGCATTTCAGGAGTTTTAATGGGGACTTAAGGGGGCTTTCAGAGGCTCGCAGGTGAATTTCACGGAGGTTTTATGCGGGTTTCACAGGTGTTTCAAAACCTTTCAAGGCGTTTCAATGCGTTTCAGGAGGTTGCACAACGATTTTAGAAGGCTTCAGAGGATCTCATGTAAAATTCCTGGAGGTTTAATAGGGATTTCAGAGCCGATTTTAGAGGCGTTTCAAAGCGTTTCAAGGTGATTCAGGGCGTTTTAATGTGTGGCGTTTCAGGGCGTTTCATGGCATTTCAGGAAGTTTCACATGGGTTTTTGGGGGGCTTCAGAAGCTCTCAGTTGAATTTCACGGAGGTTTTATAGGGGTTTAAGAGTCGTTTCAAAGCGTTTCAAGGCGTTTCGGGGCATTTTAAAGCGTTTCAGGGCGTCCCATGAGGTCACAGGAGAGCTTTAGGGGGCTTCACAGGCTCGCAAGTAAACTTCTCGTTGGTTTCATATGGGTTGCAGAGGTGTTTAAAAGCGTTTCAAGGCGTTTCAAAGCTTTTCAGGGCGTTTCAGAAGGTTTCACGGGGATTTAGGGACCTTTAGAGGCTCTCAGGTGACTTTTGCACAGGTTTTAAAGAGATTTCAGAAACGTTTCAAAGTGTTTCAAAGCGTTTCAGGGCGTTTCAGAAGGTTCAGGGGCCTTAAAGAGGCTTCAGAGGCTCGCAGGTGAATTTCACGGAGGTTTCATGGGGGTTTCAGAGGCGTTTCAAAGCCTTTCAAGGCGCTTCAATATGTATCAGGGCGCTTCAGGGCATTTCAGGAGGATTCACAGAGGTTTTAGAGGGCTTCAGAAACTCTCAGGTTAATTTCACGGAAGTTTTATAGGGGTTTAATAGTTGTTTCAAAGCGTTTTAAGGCGTATTGGGGCGTTTTCATGCGTTTCATGGCGTTTCAGAAGATTTCACAGGGGTTTTAGAGGGCTTCAGAGGCTCTCAGGTGAATTTCATGGAGGTTTTGTAGGGGTTTTAGAGGCGTTTCAGAGTGTTTCAAAGCGTTTCAGGACGTTTCAAAGGTTTTCAATGCGTTGAAGGGCGTCCCAGGAGGTTTTAGGAGAGTTGTAGGGGCTTCAGAGGCTCGCAGGGGAATTTCTTGCAGGTTTCGTAGGGGTTTCAGGGGTGGTTCAAAGCGTTTCAACGTGTTTCAAAGCGTTTCAAGGCGTTTCAAAGCTTTTCAAGAGGGTTAAAGGGGCCTCGAAGCCTCATGAGCTTTCTAGGGGGATTTGGAGTAGACGTGTGCGCCGCCGCGCCGCGCCGCCGTCGCCGACGATTTTTCCACGCCGCCGCCGCCAGTTAAATTGACCCGGCGCGCCGCTGTTCATATTTTTCCACGCCGCCGAACAAATTTTCCCACGCCGATGAGAAAAGGACAACAATTTTTTTTCTCGTCAACCTGTTTAACCTTTCAGGATGCGCGCCATTGTAAAAAGTACATCACTAAAAAAAACATGGCTTGTATACAACGCGAGCTCAGTGCAGTTTTAGAATCAAACAGGTGCTTAGGTCAAACCTGATAGCAATAAAACTGATAATTTCCAAACAGTTTCTATGTTTTTCTTGTGCATATTTAGCGTATTTTCTGAAGTTCTTTTTATGATTATTCTGTGACATTTTTTATTATTTTATTTAATGATTTCTTACAGTAATCATTCACTTATTCATTTTTAAGTATTAAGCGAGACTATTTTGTAAATCATAACGGATTTTGAACAGAATTCTGGCGGTATTCTCAAACACACGGTACACAAACACATTCCTGCATATTCTTTGTAAATCTCTTGGAAGATTTTCATGGTAATTTAAAAAAGACATTCTTGGAGGCATATATTCCATGAAATCTTCAGAAATTCCTATAGAGGACCATCCAGAAATTTTACCAAAAAAAAATCCCAATTTTTTAGAGATGCTCTAAGTTCCTTCAAAATTTCCCATAGAATTTCTATGGAGAACCTTCTGTAATGGCTCCATTGATTAATAAGAAATTTTATAAATTAGGTCGCGCAAAAAAGGTCAATTATTTTCAATCCCCTTGCTCTTAGGCACCCTTTTTTATAGAAGCTCCTCTGCAATTATTACACTTTTCGGAATCCCTCCCTTTTCAAAGCGTGGCGTAACTTATGAACGTTCACCCTTCAAAAATTACTCCAGGAATTATATTTACATAGTTATCCTAGAATTATTTCAGGAATTCTCCCATCGGTTTTTTCAAAAATTCTTCCAGGGCTTTTTCTATAAATTTCTTCATGGAGTGTCTCCATGAAATTCTCCAGAAGTTCTTCCATGATTTTGTTTGGTGATTCCAGTTGATAGTCTTTCAGTGATTTCTGCACAAATTCATATAAAGATTCCTTCATGAGTTCCTCCGGATATAATTTCATGTATTCCACCAGAAATTTCTCTTGAAATTCTTCCAAAGACATTATCTTCAGTAACAATTCCAAGAAAGTTTGACATATATTTTTTGGAAATTTCTAGGAACCTTTACTGTTAAAGTATTTCTCCAGACATTCTTTCAGGGATTCCTTTAAAATATATTCATGAATTCCTCCTGGAATTCTTCCAGAACATCTTCCAAGAATTTTGGTAAGAGATTTCTCTTGGATTTTTTTTTTGAATATTTATTAAATCCTTAAAGGTATTCAACCAAGGCACGGTGTGTTGAAACACGATTATTATCGCACTTTCATGAACCTAAAATATTTTTTCGTTATAAGTTAGCCTTAGCTGTATATATTAAGATTCGGGAGGTTAAAAAATCTTTCATCGGGGAAAATTAAAATAAATTCGATTTGAGTAGTTTATCACTTTTCCCATATGATATGGCATTACGCAAATCTGATGGACCTAAACTCCGCTAGAAAAAGTCCCCTTTCTAATAATAAATTTGAAACCATTAAGAGAGAAACGAATGCAAAAGTCTTTACAGCGAGTTTAAATTTGTTTGGCGTTCGTTTCATGTGTCCAGCCCACTACAGTTTGCCGAAAGTCATAAATCATAAAAGTCTACATTCCCTCCATATGTCTGGTACATAGATATTTGTAATGGAGGAAAACAAATACTTCCCATTAGTGTGACTCATACATTTGAGGAAACACCATACACCTGTGACTCGTACCATTTGCAGCACATACCATGCATGTGCTAACTTGCCTGAAATGGCGAGTATTAGTTGCACATACCTTGCATGTCAAACCACATCCACATGGATATTTGCCAAAAACTATGAGTCGACTATACTGAGCGTGCGTGACTTATTTGTAAAAGTTTTGCCTCTGATTTGATAAGGACTTTTGTCCATACAATAACTTAAAATTTTCAAAGTCTTATCTCCTTGTTACCTATAAAATGATACCTTTAGGGTTAATTGGGCTATTGAGTCTCAAATAATAAAAAGTTGACACAAAATACATACATACATTGGCGATGCCATATTATGTTAATGGATTCTGTTAACTGCGCTACGTCTAACAGCCCGTCGAACTCTTCGTGCCCCATTGCCGTCAACGACGTCTGACACTGACAGGCTCTGTACCTTCGACAGCGAACGATATCCTAGAGTGCTGCAAAACAATCGAATATGCAAATCACGCGAAGACTGCTAAAGTGCAAACGCTCGGAATATATCTCCTCAAATTAATTTGTTTGGTTTATATGAGTTTTCTAGTTAAATATTTATACTAAGTTTATTGAATTCGACATAACAAATATTCTAGTTTTCGGATTCTATATCTAAAATTAATGATTTCTTTTGTCTGAATTTGTTGAATTACACAAACATTATTATTATATACACATTCCTTAACTTGTTGGTCCTTAGTGTGAGCCATAGAATTGGTTTAATTAAAGCAGGACAGCGCATACGAGTCTGACTACTGATAGTATAGGTGAGCGAACAAACCGATAAAGACATGAGGATTTCGATATTAACTGCAATTCTTAACAGACTAGACAATACGAGGACTACAAATTTGAATTCGACGAACATAAGTTGAGTGGTAGCAAGCACCATAGTAAGATTATCAAACCTATACATGTTATAATATCTAACTGTACCTCTATTCTACAGGAATTTTGTAATTACATCTCGGTCGAACAATAAATTAACAAAATCTTCTGCCCGCTACTGCCCAACAGATTCAAAAATGATTATTCAACATTTGGTTTAAAATATGGTACACCGGGGCAAGTTGAAACAGGAGGGGTAAAATGAAACAGCGAGTTAACGTGATATTTTCTAGTCATGATAAGTAATTTGAATGTCATAACATTTGTTTTAATCAAACAATCATTTGGTCAAAGATAATTATACAAATTGTATTGAAATCTTTTTCAAAACATCGCATGTTTTTATTAAGAATTCATCTTACCGAATGCAACGCATGCTTAATATATATATCAATGTGAATGACATCTTACAGTATAAGCCTAAAATATATCAACTTGCAAGTAATATGATGAATTGCAATAATAGTAATCTCGTGCAGTGATTTTTTCTATGTTCGTCTGGGTAATCTGTAGTTTTATTTTATAAGACACTTTGGTATTGATAAAAACTTCATGGTTTCAATGTTATGACTGCATAAAATAAAGTTTCTTTTTTCCAAGTAAAATTCCAATCTGTTTTGCAAAGTGAGTTTGACAACAGATTCACTATGGGGAAAAATGTCAGCTGTCCTTGTAGAGCGTGATAAAAACGAAATAAAAAGGAATAGTAATTAAAACGACTACACACTTAAAACTGATTCTTGAGCTCGGCAGAAAAAAATGCTGACCTTTAACGGCAACTCAAGATTTTGCTGATATTGCAGCAAACAACACGTTTTTACTGAGATCGTCCAAAAAGTTTTACCGAAATATCAGCAAACTGTTTTGAAACTAGTTAAACTGACAGCATTTTTTGCTGATTCCATCGGTAAACACAGATTTTACTGAAATCGGCAAACGAGATTACCGAAATATCAGCAATCATGTCATCCATTGCTGAATGTCGGCAATACAACTGTCACTTTTGTCGCAACCTGTCTCTGCAAAAAAAAAACAACGCTGTGTGAGGCGGTGGTGAAGGTGCTCTTGCAAGCGATGAAAAAGTGGAAATATATAAGATCTTCCTGTAAGTAATTCTTGCTGTTGTTTCCATAGTAAACCTATTACAGTAAGACCTATGTTGTAGTGACCTTCGAGGAGCTGTCCGCGCCTGGGGAGCTGTTCTGTTCAGTGCTTGGTTCAATGCGTTTGCCTGCCTTGGAGGAAGAGGAGTACATCCGGCAACAAATTGATGATTTTTCATTACAATTCTATGCAGAAAATATACACGAAAATGATTTTTCTACTGTGTTTCCATGAGGCCACAAAATCATCATTTTATTACTTAAAATGTTTTTCTAATTCTGAAACAAAAACAAAACAATATGCCGAGATTCAGCAAACCCATTCCAACTAGAAATAATTTTGCCGAATTTCAGCAAATATATTTGCTGAGATTCTCGGCAAAATATTGATAGCTGTCATTTTTTGTGGTTGCCGAGTTCCCGGCAAATCTAGTTTTTGCTGAGATAGTTGCCGAGCACTCGGTGGTGCCAATCTCGGTAATCGGTTTGCCGAGATTCGGCGAAAAAAACTTAGTGTGTAGTCATAAAACTGAAAAATCACTGCACTGTACTTACAAAGTGGAAACTATCCATTAGAGTTGAATTAAAAAGTCACCCAAACACTCGATACCTTTCAACTATCTTCTATGTGTTATAACTATTTAGCAATCAAAATCTATCCATGATTCCGAATAAAAGTTGCCTTTAAAAAGTTGTATTGAAACCTCAAATTGCGTCAATCTTGCCTCACTTTGCACATCACTGCTTGTTATTTTTTTTATATTTTATGACATTTCCAGAACATCGATGTCTTCTTATTCTTGTTCTACACTTTCAATTTTTATTTGATCTGTAAGTTTAGTTAAATTTGTTCGCAGCATAAATAATAATGAACAAATCAAACATGAACGTATCTAAAACTAAGTAAAAATAAAATAGAGTTAAGGACTGTTCTTTTTAATTGCACTACGATTTTGCTTTCTTGTATTTCGCTAACATGGCCAGGTTCATCATCATCATATCTAAAACTGTTTCAATCAAATATTGATTAATTTCACAATAAAAAAAAAATGCATAACCGGTAAACCAGGCATGCCCATATAGTTAAACCTGGTTTAACGCTTAAGCCAGGGTGAACAAATCGGCCCTATGAGTCCAACATGCGAACAAAAGTATTCATAGCATAAATTTTCACTTGTTAGTAAAACATTGAGCCCTGCAAAATCAGAGCACAATATACATAAAAGTTTTATATGTATTATATTCGAAGAGCTATCAGTATTTCTGCTAAACTAGCTCAAAACAATTTAATTCACAGTTAACATGAATGAAAAAAATACGCGTGATTAAGTCACCATATTTGTTAAATGATTTCGCAATCGAAGTCGCAAAGTATGTGCAACTAATACCCGTAATTTCAGGCAAATTAGCCCATGAAGAGTATGTGCTGCAAGTGGTACGAGGCACAGGTGTATGGTGTTTCCTCAAATGTATGAGTCACACTTATGGAAATTATTTGTTTTCCTCCATTACATAGATGGTACATAGATATTACCAGACATATGGAAGGAATGTAGACTTTTATGATTTATGCCTTTCGGCAGACTGTAATGGGCTGGACACATGAAACGAACGCCAAACATATTTAAACTCGTTGTTAAGACTTTTGCATTCGTTTCTCTCTAAATGGTTTCAAATTTATTATTAGAAAGGGGACTTTTTCTAGCGGAGTTTAGGTTCATAAGATTTGCGTAATACCATATCATATGGGAAAAGTGGTAAACTACTAAAATCGAATTTATTTTAATTTTCCCCGATGAAAGATTTTTTAACCTCCCGAATCTTAATATATACAGCTAAGGCTAACTTACAACGAAAAAATATTTTAGGTTCATGTAAGTGCGATAATAATCGTATTTCAACACACCGTGCAAGGGTTTCTGAGGGAGAGTTTCCAGAAATTTCTTTAGCAGCTCTTTCCAAAATTATTTCCGAAAATTCCCTAGGATACTTTCACATAACCCAGCAGGGATTCGTTCCAGAATATCCCCAGGGATTTCTTCAGAAATAGACAATTAATTCAAAAATTCCTCCAAGAAACTTACTTAGTAAGTTTCAGATGGAATCCATGAAGGTTCCATCTAAAACTTATTGAGTGATTCTTTCTGAAATATCACTTAAGACTCCTTTAGTAGTTTAAAGACTTCTCATGAATGTCAGTAAAAGATTACCTCAAACATTTTCTCATGGATTTTTCTTTAATTTTCGAAATTTTTAGAGAATTTTCAGCGGTTCTTTCGGAAATTCTTCCAAAGGTCCTCCAGGGATTCTTTAGAAAATTTTGTCATGGGTTACCGAAGAAATGCGTTTGAATTCCTCCTGCGGCTCTTAGAAAAATATTTCCTGGGATTCCTTTAGAGATTTTTTCCGGGAATTCTTAGAGATATTCCTCTACAGGTAGGGTACGTGTACCAGTTACCGCGCTACGTAAGGAAAACTATTTCTACAAAAATATGAAGAACACCGACGAATGTCGTCGATATGTCAAATAATTGATTAGTTTTCATACTTAACAGGAAGAATATAGAAACCGAGCCAAATCTACTTTTAGTATGTATTAGGGGGTGTGCCAATGATAGGAACCCTGTACCAGTTATGGACAAATTTTTTAGCTTCGGTTCCACTTCGCATTATTTACATGCAGTTCTTATGGGATTAGTCTTAGTTTTACACTATGGCGAAATAGGGTAAAAGGAAGCCGAAATTTAAAAAAAAGATTTATTTCTATCATAATTTGAGCAAATCGTGAAGTTTGAATGAGTGCATTCGTCTATTGCGTACGTGATCTTGTTGATTTGCATCGTTAAAGGTTGAAATTTAACTATGGCGAATTTGAAGTACTATTGCTATAACTGGTACACTGAGTCTAATTACAGAAGTATTTAATTAAATAACATGAACCATGTTGAAGTTATTCTTTAAAGGTTAACTGAAGTAATTTCTAAAGAAATGTTTAAAAAATTCCCTCAATAGATTTAATTTGACTAAAACTATTTCAGAAGTAATCGTTTGAGGGGCTCCTGGAGAAGCTCCTGGAAAATACCTGGAGGAACTCCTGAGATTCGCCTCAGAAGTTCAGTCAATTGGGCGCAGTGGCTTAATTTCTCCAACAGAGAAGTAGAAAAAAAAAACTCCTGAGATGGCTTTGGAGGAATTTCTAGTAGAATGTTATGAGAAAATTTTGGAAACAAATTAAGGAAAAATCGTGGAGAATTTCCTGCGAAAACCTTGAAGACTTTTCTGAATTAAATCATAAAGAAGTTTTTGAAGAAATCCTTGGAAAAAAAATCTCCGGGAATCCATGCTGAAATTTCAGACAAAGGTACTAGAAGAATTCTTGTATAAATCTAATAATGAATTTTTGAAGGATGATTTCGAACAAACCCTGAACCCTTATTCTTGAAAGTATTCCTTGCGCAATGTCTGAATGGTACTAATGGATAAAATTCCCCGATTCCTGAAGAAACACATGAAAGAATTCCTGAAAAGAACCCTAACAGAGCTTGAACAAAAATTTCGAATTTTACCATGACAGCACTGTTCTTAAATGAGTTTTAGAATATAATTTCCTTAGAAGAGACGTGTGACGTTGTAAATTTCTATCTAGAGGAATCCCTAATAAATTTCCTGATAAACGTTTTCAAGGATTCTCTCTAAAATGTAAAGCATAATTCTTATGAAGAGAGTTTTTATCGAAACCTCTGATTTATGTACGTTTAAACCTTTCACACAAAATAGATAATTGTTAAAATACTTTAACAATTTATTCTGAATTGACGTTTTTAATTACTAGAAAGAAAACTTCACTAAAAATAAATAAAAATAAATTGGTCACGCCGATCACGCCGCCGCCGCCGCCGCCGAATAGGGCGTACGGCGTGGCGTCGGCGTAGCCGCCGCCGCTGCATCAAATTGCTATGAACGCCGCCGCCGGTAAAAACTGCTTCGGCGCACACGTCTAATTTGGAGGCGTTTGAAATCGTTTCAAGGCGTTTCAAGGTGTTTCAGAAGGTTTCATAGTGGTTTCGGGGGCTTTCAGAGGCTCTCAAGTAAATTTCATGAAGATATCATGGGGATTCTAGAGGCGTTTCAAGGCATCTCAATGGACTTCAGAGCGGTTTCAAGGGAATATAAAAGCCCATTTAACTTTTCCCCTATTGCGTAAATCTCTTAAAAACAACCAAATACGTCGGTAGATCCGATGACCTATACTCAAGGAAGTTCTTGGAAATCCTCAAACTGACAATAAACTCACCACTTGATAGCACATAGCATGAGACTGTGTAAGCATACATTTCATTCATAATGTCCCAATAGATCACTGATTACATTTGTTGGTTAGATGGCCTTATCTCTAGGGAATTCTCGGATATGCTATACAATCATAGAATCCACCACTAGATAGAACATAGATGCCTGGGGCTGTGTGAGTATAAAACTCATTCTTTATGCTCTTGGATATAACTAGTAACCCTCGTAGATTCGATGACCTATATTCAAAAGAGTTTTTGGAGACCCTTAAAGATTCTTCGAACTCAAAACTTGATAGTTCATAGTTACCTGAGGTTGTGTGAGTATGAACCTTAGTCGTAAATTTCTTAGAGACAACCAAATACGTTAGTAGATCCGATGACCAATACTTAAGGAAGATCTTGGAGATTCTCAAACTGACAATGAACTCACCACTCGACAGCACATAGTTGCATGAGGCTGTGCAAGCATAAATTTCATAAGTAAAAAGAAAATCGTGTTAACGACAAACGTCTTGAAATCCCGTTTCAACAGTGCATCAGAACTTCAGACGCACAAATCTCATGAAGCAAGCTTCAAACAACAGTGCATTTTATTATTCTGGTCTTGCTCACTTTTAATAAGCTTAAAATAAGAAGATCAGATGCGCTGGTTTTGTTTACGAAGAGATTTGTGCGCTCAAAATCGCGAGTAGGTACCAAAGTCGGCCATTGTGGCGGCTATTTTGGGATTCTAACAAGTCTGTCCTTAAGTACTGTTCCTTTGAATTCCACTAAGAATCTGCATCCTTTGACAGATACGTATTTCGACCTCAACTGTAAGGTCGTCTTCGGTGTCTTGTACTTGACTCGACTGTACAAGACACTGAAGACGACCTTACAGTTGAGGTCGAAATACGTATCTGTCAAAGGATGCATATTCTTAGTGGAATTCTGCTCTGCTCTGCTCGTGCTCTGCTCTGATCGTGCTCTGCTCTGCTCGTGCTCTGCTCTGCTCGTGCTCTGCTCTGCTCGTGCTCTGCTCTGCTCGTGCTCTGCTCTGCTCGTGCTCTGCTCTGCTCTGCTCGTGCTCTGCTCTGCTCGTGCTCTGCTCTGCTCGTGCTCTGCTCTGCTCTGCTCGTGCTCTGCTCTGCTCGTGCTCTGCTCTGCTCGTGCTCTGCTCTGCTCGTGCTCTGCTCTACTCGTGCTCTGCTCTGCTTCACACTGGCAACACTGCCTTCGTATTTTCTGAAACCACATGAACAGCAAAACAAAGAACTTTTAACCTCACAGAATCGTTTCAGTTAAATGCACCGCTCATTGTGTTTGAGCTGGAAAAATGCACCTAAATTACCCCCGAAAACGAATCTGTTGTCCGCCCGTGAAAAGAAATGGATTTCCTCCTCTCGAAACCGCGACGATGACGACGACGTCCACCACAGGACGGAACTGGGAGAGCTTCTGAAGTACACCGCCTGGCCCGAAGCTGACCAACCAATCACTTTTTTTTCGGTCTACACACAGTCAGTAGTGGCATTCGATCAAATCGACGATAAATTCGAACAACAATAACGTTTACGCCGGCAGCGACGACCCCGGCTTCGACCCAGACAGAAGACATTCGCGCAGTGGCGGCGGCGGCGACGAACGCAGAAAACGATCAAGTGCGCATCATTAACTCGGCGGGAGGATACCCGAGGTCCTCGCTCTCTATTGTTGTGCCATCCGTCAGTCCGTCAGTCAGTCAGTCGGTGGGCGCGCGAAGCGTTCTCGAAAGAGTCCTGCGCTGAAGCGCGTCGCGGTCGCGCTATTGTACTAAACGCAGCGCGCAGCAACAACAAAAAAAAAAAAAAACAGGAGGCGAGAAACATTTATAATATCAGCGCGCAGTTCGGTCACTTTTTAGGGAACATTTACCCGGGCGCGCGATGATTGGAAATAATCGTTGATTGATCGCGTCAATCCGGTCCGAAGACCGGAGAACCTGCGGGTGTCGAATGGATCTGTGACCTGGCGGGGGTTGCTGGCTGCTTTTGTGCTTTTTGTTTTCGGCGGCTGTTTTCTTTAAGTGAGGCAGAATATGGTAAAGGTTGGGACCACTCTCACCGCTTGAGGTGTTTTTTTTTCGGTAAGATTCGGTGGAAAGATGAAACTCAGTCAGTATAACGGAGATGAACTTGATATTGACAAAAAAAAAACATAACCTTAATTTGCAAATCTGTGCAAAAGATCTTAGAATACAAGCAGAGAAGAGTAGAAAAATGTTAGAAATGAAAAGAGGATAAGAAAAGCAGAGAGAAAACAAGAAAAGAGAGGAGAAGAGCAGAGAGAAGAAAAACTATAAGAACAGAGAAATGAACAGAAGAGAGGAGAAGTGAACGGATGAAATATAAATATGGAATGAGGATTACAAAATGAATAAAATTATTGTTTAAGATCAAGAAGAGAATAGAAGAGAAGAGAAGAGAAGAGAAGCGAAGAGAAGAGAAGAGCTTCTTGCCGGATTGCCGTTTCGTCATCACGTAGAGCAGACGACGTAGAAGACCCGGTGATTGAAAGCTTGAACCTGATGATCTCCGCTGATTTCACTCTACGTAAATTGAGCTCCAACTGTGCCGAGATCCTCTCGAGCGTTCCCGAGGATCTACGAGATGAACGTGCTACTTTGGAATTGGATTCGTCGTCATCATCAGTCAAAACTGGCGCATGTTTGTATCTCCAAATTTGATGTTGTTCAGAGCAGTTGGAGTACTCAAGATTACAGATTAAGTTGGTTTACGGAAAAAGCCGAATTAAGAGTTAAGGGACGTTTACGGAGTGTTTAAAGGTTCAAAGTTTAAGAGTATCCGAGAACTTCCTGGAGTTAAGGCCATCTGATCTACAAATGTAATCAGTGATCTATTGGGGCATTATGAATGAAATTTATGCTTACACAGCCTCATGTTACCATGTGTTGTCAAGTGGTGAGTTCGTTGTCAGTTTAAGGATATCTAAGAACTTCCTTGAGTATAGGTCATCGGATCTACTAACGTTTTTGGTTACTGGAGAATTTGAGGGAAATTCCTGGGGGAATTTCAGGGAAATTCCTGGGGGAATTTCAGGAAAATTCCTGGGGGAAATTCAGGGAAATTCTTGGGGGAATTTCAGTTAAATTCCTGGGAGAATTTCAGGGAAATTGCAAGGAAATTCCTGGGGGAATTTCAGGGAAATTCCTGGGGAAATTTCAGGGAATTTCCTGGGGGAATTTCAGGGAAATTCCTGGGGAAATTTCAGAGAAATTCTTGGGGAAATTTCAGAGAAATTCCTGGGGAAATTTCAGGCAAATTCCTGGGGGAATTTCAGGCAAATTCCTGGGGAATTCCAGGGTAATTTCAGGGAAATTCCTGGGGGAATTTCAGGGAAATTCCTGAGGGAATTTCTGAGAAATTCCTGAGGGAATTTCTGAGAAATTCCTGGGGGAATTTCAGGGAAATTCCTTGGGAAATTTCAGGGAAATTACTTGGGGAATTTCAGGGAAATTCCTTGGGGAATTTCAGGGAAATTTCTTGGGAATTTCAGGGAAATTCCTTGGGGAATTTCAGGGAAATGCCTTGGGGAATTTCAGGGAAATTCCTTGGGGAATTTCAGGGAAATTCCTTGGGGAGTTTCAGGGAAATTCCTTGGGAAATTTCAGGGAAATTCCTTGATGAATTTCTGTGAAATTCCTTCAGGCAAATTCCTAGGGGAATTTCAGGGAAATTCCTGGGGGAATTTCAGGGAAATTCCTGGGGGAATTTCAGGGAAATTCCTGGGGGAATTTCAGGGAAATTCCTGGGGGAATTTCAGGGAAATTCCTGGGGGAATTTCAGGGAAATTCCTGGGGGAATTTCAGGGAAATTCCTGGGGGAATTTCAGGGAAATTCCTGGGGGAACTTCAAGGAAATTCCTGGGGGAACTTCAAGGAAATTCCTGGGGGAATTTCAGGGAAATTCCTGGGGGAATTTCAGGGAAATTCCTGGGGGAATTTCAGGGAAATTCCTGGGGGAATTTTAGGGAAATTCCTGGGGGAATTTCAGGGAAATTCCTGGGGGAATTTCAGGGAAATTCCTGGGGGAATTTCAGGGAAATTCCTGGGGGAATTTCAGGGAAATTCCTGGGGGAATTTCAGGGAAATTCCTGGGGGAATTTCAGGGAAATTCCTGGGGGAATTTCAGGGAAATTCCTGGGGGAATTTCAGGGAAATTCCTGGGGGAATTTCAGGGAAATTCCTGGGGGAATTTCAGGGAAATTCCTGGGGGAATTTCAGGGAAATTCCCGGGGGAATTTCAGGGAAATTCCTGGGGGAATTTCAGGGAAATTCCTGGGGGAATTTCAGGGAAATTCCTGGGGGAATTTCAGGGAAATTCCTGGGGGAATTTCAGGGACATTCCTGGGGGAATTTCAGGGAAATTCCTGGGGGAATTTCAGGGAAATTCCTGGGGGAATTTCAGGGAAATTCTTGGGGGAATTTCTGGGAAATTCCTGGGGAAATTTCAGGCAAATTCCTGGGGAATTTCAGGCAAATTCCTGGGGGAATTCCAGGGGAATTTCAGGGGGAATTTCAGGGAAATTCCTGGGGGAATTTCAGGGAAATTCCTGGGGGAATTTCAGGGAAATTCCTGGGGGAATTTCAGGGAAATTCCTGGGGGAATTTCAGGGAAATTCCTGGGGGAATTTCAGGGAAATTCCTGGGGGAATTTCAGGGAAATTCCTGGGGGAATTTCAGGGAAATTCCTGGGGGTATTTCAGGGAAATTCCTGGGGGAATTTCAGGGAAATTCCTGGGGGAATTTCAGGGAAATTCCTGGGGGAATTTCAGGGAAATTCCTGGGGGAATTTCAGGGAAATTCCTGGGGGAATTTCAGGGAAATTCCTGGGGGAATTTCAGGGAAATTCCTGGGGGAATTTCAGGGAAATTCCTGGGGGAATTTCAGGGAAATTCCTGGGGGAATTTCAGGAAATTCCTGGGGGAATTTCAGGGAAATTCCTGGGGGAATTTCAGGGAAATTCCTGGGGGAATTTCAGGGAAATTCTTGGGGGAATTTCAGGGAAATTCCTGGGGAAATTTCAGGCAAATTCCTGGGGAATTTCAGGCAAATTCCTGGGGAATTTCAGGCAAATTCCTGGGGGAATTCCAGGGGAATTTCAGGGAAATTCCTGGGGGAATTTCAGGGAAATTCCTGGGGGAATTTCAGGGAAATTCCTGGGGGAATTTCAGGGAAATTCCTGGGGGAATTTCAGGGAAATTCCTGGGGGAATTTCAGGGAAATTCCTGGGGGAATTTCAGGGAAATTCCTGGGGGAATTTCAGGGAAATTCCTGGGGGAATTTCAGGGAAATTCCTGGGGGAATTTAAGGGAAATTCCTGGGGGAATTTCAGGGAAATTCCTGGGGGAATTTCAGGCAAATTCCTGGGGGAATTTCAGGCAAATTCCTGGGGGAATTTGAGGGAAATTCCTGGGGGAATTTCAGGGAAATTCCTGAGGGAATTTCAGGGAAATTCCTGAGGGAATTTCAGGGAAATTCCTGAGGGAATTTCAGGGAAATTCCTGAGGGAATTTCAGGGAAATTCCTGAGGGAATTTCAGGGAAATTCCTGGGGGAATTTCAGGGAAATTCCTGGGGGAATTTCAGGGAAATTCCTGGGGGAATTTCAGGGAAATTCCTGGGGGAATTTCAGGGAAATTCCTGGGGGAATTTCAGGGAAATTCCTGGGGGAATTTCAGGGAAATTCCTGGGGGAATTTCAGAGAAATTCCTGGGGAAATTTCAGGTAAATTCATGGGGGAATTTCAGGGAAATTCCTGGGGGAGTTTCAGGGAAATTCCTGGGGGAATTCCAGGGAAATTCCTGGGGGAATTTCAGGGAAATTCTCGGGGAAATTTCAGGGAAATTCCTGAAGGAATTTCAGGGAAATTCCTGGGGGAATTTCAGGGAAATTCCCGGGGGAATTTCAGGGAAATTCCTGAAGGAATTTCAGGGAAATTCCTGGGGGAATTTCAGGGAAATTCCTGGGGGAATTTCAGGGAAATTCCTGGGGGAATTTCAGGGAAATTCCTGGGGGAATTTCAGGGAAATTCCTGGGGGAATTTCAGGGAAATTCCTGGGGGAAATTCCTGGGGGAATTCCAGGGAAATTCCTGGGGGAATTTCAGGGAAATTCCCGGGGAAATTTCAGGGAAATTCCTGAAGGAATTTCAGGGAAATTCCTGGGGGAATTTCAGGCAAATTCCCGGGGGAATTTCAGGGAAATTCCTGAAGGAATTTCAGGGAAATTCCTGGGGGAATTTCAGGGAAATTCCTGGGGGAATTTCAAGGAAATTCCTGGGGGAATTTCAGGGAAATTCCTGGGGGATTTTCAGGGAAATTCCTGGGGGATTTTCAGGGAAATTCCTGGGGGATTTTCAGGGAAATTCCTGGGGGAATTTCAGGGAAATTCCTGGCGGAATTTTAAGGAAATTCCAGGGAGAATTTCAGGGAAATTCCTGGGGGAGTTTCAGGGAAATTCCTGGGGGAATTTCAGGGAAATTCCTGAGGGAATTGCAGGGAAATTCCTGAGGGAATTGCAGGGAAATTCCTGAGGGAATTTCAGGGAAATTCCTGAGGGAATTACAGGGAAATTCCTGAGGGAATTTCAGGGAAAATCCTGAGGGAATTTCAGGGAAATTCCTGGGGAGAATTTCAGGGAAATTCCTGGGGGAATTTTAAGGAAATTCCATGGAGAATTTCAGGGAAATTCCTGGGGGAATTTCAGGGAAATTCCGGGGGGAGTTTCAGGGAAATTCCTGGGGGAATTTCAGGGAAATTTCTGGGGGAATTTAAGGGAAATTCCTTGGGGAATTTCAGGGAAATTCCTGGGGGAATTTCAGGGAAATTCCTGGGGGAATTTCAGGGAAATTCCTGGGGGAATTTCAGGGAAATTCCTGGGGGAATTTCAGGGAAATTCCTGGAGGAATTTCAGGGAAATTCCTGGAGGAATTTCAGGGAAATTCCTGGGGGAATTTCAGGGAAATTCCTGGGGGAATTTTAGGGAAATTCCTGGGGGAATTTCAGGGAAATTCCTGGGGGAATTTCAGGGAAATTCCTGGAGGAATTTCAGGGAAATTCCTGGAGGAATTTCAGGGAAATTCCTGGGGGAATTTCAGGGAAATTCCTGGGGGAATTTCAGGGAAATTCCTGGGGGAATTTCAGGGAAATTCCTGGGGGAATTTCAGGGAAATTCCTGGGGGAATTTCAGGGAAATTCCTGGGGGAATTTCAGGGAAATTCCTGGGGGAATTTCAGGGAAATTCCTGGGGGAATTTCAGGGAAATTCCTGGGGGAATTTCAGGGAAATTCCTGGGGGAATTTCAGGGAAATTCCTGGGGGAATTTCAGGGAAATTCCTGGGGGAATTTCAGGGAAATTCCTGGGGGAATTTCAGGGAAATTCCTGGGGGTATTTCAGGGAAATTCCTGGGGGAATTTCAGGGAAATTCCTGGGGGTATTTCAGGGAAATTCCTGGGGGAATTTCTGGGAAATTCCTGGGGGAATTTCAGGGAAATTCCTGGGGGAATTTCAGGGAAATTCCTGGGGGAATTTCAGGGAAATTCCTGGGGGAATTTCAGGGAAATTCCTGGGGGATTTTCAGGGAAATTCCTGGGGGAATTTGAGGGAAATTCCTGGGGGAATTTCAGGGAAATTCCTGAGGGAATTTCAGGGAAATTCCTGAGGGAATTTCAGGGAAATTCCTGAGGGAATTTCAGGGAAATTCCTGAGGGAATTTCAGGGAAATTCCTGAGGGAATTTCAGGGAAATTCCTGAGGGAATTTCAGGGAAATTCCTGAGGGAATTTCAGGCAAATTCCTGGGGGAATTTCAGGGAAACTCCTGGGGGAATTTGAGGGAAATTCCTGGGGGAATTTCAGGGAAATTCCTGAGGGAATTTCAGGGAAATTCCTGAGGGAATTTCAGGGAAATTCCTGAGGGAATTTCAGGGAAATTCCTGAGGGAATTTCAGGGAAATTCCTGAGGGAATTTCAGGGAAATTCCTGAGGGAATTTCAGGGAAATTCCTGGGGGAGTTTCAGGGAAATTCCTGGTGGAATTCCAGGGAAATTCCTGGGGGAATTTCAGGGAAATTCCCGGGGGAATTTCAGGGAAATTCCTGAAGGAATTTCAGGGAAATTCCTGGGGGGATTTCAGGGAAATTCCCGGGGTAATTTCAGGGAAATTCCTGAAGGAATTTCAGGGAAATTCCTGGGGGAATTTCAGGGAATTTCCTGGGGGAATTTCAGGGAAATTCCTGGGAGAATTTCAGGGAAATTCCTGGGGGAATTTCAGGGAAATTCCTGGGGGATTTTCAGGGAAATTCCTGGGGGATTTTCAGGGAAATTCCGGGGGGAATTTCTGGGAAATTCCTGGGGGAATTTTAAGGAAATTCCAGGGAGAATTTCAGGGAAATTCCTAAGGGAGTTTCAGGGAAATTCCTGGGGGAATTTCAGGGAAATTCCTGAGGGAATTGCAGGGAAATTCCTGAGGGAATTTCAGGGAAATTCCTGAGGGAATTACAGGGAAATTCCTGAGGGAATTTCAGGGAAAATCCTGAGGGAATTTCAGGGATATTCCTGGGGGAATTTCAGGGAAATTCCTGGGGGAATTTTAAGGAAATTCCAGGGAGAATTTCAGGGAAATTCCTGGGGGAATTTCAGGGAAATTTCTGGGGGAATTTAAGGGAAATTCCTTGGGGAATTTCAGGGAAATTCCTGGGGGAATTTCAGGGAAATTCCTGGGGGAATTTTAAGGAAATTCCAGGGAGAATTTCAGGGAAATTCCTGGGGGAATTTCAGGGAAATTCCTGGGGGAGTTTCAGGGAAATTCCTGGGGGAGTTTCAGGGCAATTCCTGGGGGAATTTCAGGGCCCCCATTAACCATCTTGATACGCTTTGAAACACCTTGAAACGCTTTATATTGCCTCTGAAACCACTACGACACCTGCAAGAAATTCACCTGCGAGCCTCTGAAGCCCCCTACAACCCTCCTAAAATCTCCTTGGACGCCCTTCAACGCAATTAAAACCCGTGAAACATCTTGGAACGCTTCCAAACGCTCTGAAACGCCTCTAAAACCCCTACAAAACCTCCATGAAATTCACCTGAGAGCTTCTGAAGCTCCCCAAAACCCCTGTGAAATCTCCTGAAATGCCATGAAACGCATTAAAACGCCCCGATACGCCTTGAAACGCTTTGAAACAACTATTAAACCCCTATAAAACTTCCGTGAAATTTACCTGGGAGCTCCCGAAGCCCTCTTAAACCCCTGTGAAACTTCCTGAATTGCCCCGAAACGCGCTGAAACATATTGAAGCGCCTTGAAATGCTTCGAAAGGCCTCTGAAACCCCCATGAAAACTCCGTGAAATTCACCTGCGAGCCTCTGAAGCCCCTTTAGGGCCCCCTAAACCTCCTGAAAAGCCCTGAAACGCCGTGAAACACTTTGAAACGCTTCTGAAATCCCTTTAAAACCTGTGTAAAAGTCACCTGAGAGCCTCTGAAGGCCCCTTAAATCCCCTGTGAAACCTTCTGAATCACCCTGAAAATCTTTGAAACGCTTTTAAACGCCTCTGGAATCCATATGAAACCAACGAGAAATTCACCTGCGAGCCTGTGAAGCCCCCTAAAGCCCTCCTGAGACCTCATGTGACGCCCCGAAACGCCTTGAAACGCTTTAATCGCCTCTAAAACCCCTTTAACACCTCCGCGAAATGTGTGAAGAATTATTCTAAGTTAAAATTCACAAATAAAAAGAAACAAAATAAAAACTCCGCGAAATTCACCTGAGAGACTCTTGAAACGCCCTGAAACGCATTGAAACGCCATGAAAAGCTTTGAAACGCCTCATAAATCCCTATTAAACTACCGATCCTCTGAAGCCCCCTTAACCCCTGTGAAACCTCCTGAAACGCATTGAAGCGCCTTGAGACGCTTCGAAACGCCTCTGAAACCAGCATGAAACCTCTGTAAAATTCACCTGCGAGCCTCTTAAGCCCCCTCAAATTGATCGCAAACCTTCCGAAATGCCCTTCAACGCCATGAAACGAATTGAAACGCTTTGAAATGCCTCTGAAACCCCCATGAAACCTCCGTGAAATTCACCTGCGAGCCTCTGAAAGCCCCCTTAACTCCTTCTTCAACGCCCTGAAACTCAATAAAACGCCATGAACCGTTTTGAAAGGCTTTGAAACGCCTCTGAAGCACAAATGAAAACCATGTGAAACGTACCTGAAAGCCTCCGAAGTCCCCTAAAATACATCTGAAACCTCCTGAAACTCCCTGAAACGCCTTGAAACGCTTTGGAACGCCTCTGAAACTCCCGTAATGTTCACCTGAGAGCATATGAAGCCACTTGCTGAAACCTCCAGAAACGCCTCTGACCTCCCCCACCCTAAAAACTCCCATGAAATCCCTCTAACCATCACCCCTTTACATCTGCAAGCCACTTGGCCTTCTCAAACCTCTTTGCAACTTTGAAATCCAGTTAGGTAATGAACTTAATCCATTTAGGTTAAAATTCTATCTAGGCAGTCCCGACTCGTTACCTCAATGGAGGTTCAGGTGTACCACCATCACCAAGCTTGCCTTATCCAAGGAAGCCAGAGATATTTCTCCAGTTAGCCTAGTGGTTAAGGCTATGAATCGTCAATCCGGAGACGGCGGGTTTGATTCCCGTTCCGGTCGGGAAAATTTTCTGGACCCCCTGGGCATAGAGTGTCACTGTGCTTGCCTATATTGTGAGGCATGCAATGGCAGGACTAAGGACACACGAAAGCTCTACGAGAAGCTGAACCGCTCGCGCAGAGGCTTTGTGCCACAAGCCGACACACACTGGGGCAGAACTGAAAATACATGGAAAAAACCTCTAGCTCGTCGAGATGTCGAGATACTCATTTGGTGTCTTCAGAGAAAATATTTCTATGGACATGGTCGATATTCTGAGCGGTAGTCAATTTTTCTTACGTTATTCGCATAAAAGTCCTATAAGTCATTTTGGCCAAATTGCATTTTAGCGATTAGGTTTCTTCGGCAAAGTTGTTCGGTTATTTATGCTGAAAAAGTTTGCTGAAGACGTCAAATTTCCAAAGCCTACTATTCTTCAGATATTGACCGATTTATAAAATACCTACCTAAAATCGATTTTTTTCATTAAAATACGTTTTTAAACAAATTTATTGTCCGTTTTCGAGTTATAATAATGAAAAATAGTAAAATAAAACATATATCGAGGAAATTAGTTGGAAAAAATAAAATATGCATTGATTTTATATAGAAAGTTCCCGAAAATCACGCAAAATGTATATAGGACGTTCTTGCAGTCGGGCAAGTTCGGGCAAGTTTTTCATCGGCAATCACCTAAAAAATACATTAGCTTTCATGTTAAAAATTTCCACAGACATGATATTTAATGATTTTTTCTAAATTGAGTTCAAAGTTTACTGTTTTAGGTAAGTTAGTACAAAATTTTTGTTCATAAAATACTAGGTCATAGGTTTAGTTGTTTCTAATCTCCAAACTAATTGTAAAACACAAAAATGTCCCAAATGCCGCCAATAAAAGCATGCCTTGATTTTATCATTCGTTAATGATTTATTCACACGTAATGTATTTGCGTGATGACTGTTTTACAACATATCCAGATTTTGTAGAGATCAAGACATATGTTTGCTTCCTGTGATGGCCACTAATTCAAAAGACAGCTAAATAATAGAGGAATCAAATAACAAAGAATAGTTATTTACTGATATATTTCTGATGAATTGTTATTAATTTTGCTTTTTACGCAAAATATTTAAATGTTTAGAACGTACGACTAGGCTAAAATAATTGAAAAGCTGTTCTACATTTTTTACTCACATGCTTTTGAGTTTTTAGATAATTGAATACATTTATTTATGCTTATAACTCTCTACATTTTTTTTAATATCTGTATTAAATAAGATAATAATCATACAATCAGAAAATATTCATGATGTGTGACTGTATAATAGGCCTGTCCAGCTTTTCAAAAATGTTCTCTGATTCTCAAGTCCACCCCCATATTTTGATTGGCATCCTAAAAGAAGTAACTGGTCAAAATTTCAGCCAAATCCGTTGAAATTAAGAGGTGCATCAAATCAATTTTGTGTTTTTCGACTATTTTTGAACTTCCAAAAATCATTACTACTCTAAAACACGTCAAAACTTAATTCTTTCGGCAGAAATTGAAAGCTATACTTGTCTGCTACAACTTCTCCGAACAACGTGTGCCAAAAAAATTGAAGGAAACATGTGTAATTATCACATTTGTAATCAGAAAAACCTTAAAAAGTTGATTTTTTGATAGATTTCGTTCTGGAACACCCTAATATACTTTATAAGTTGGATTTTTCAAAACGGCATCATATTCTCCAATGTTTTTTGGTTATTTGCTTCTTTGACACCAATGCTGTAGGAGTTGAGCAAAAATTACTAAAATTCGTGAAAGTCAAATGTGGCCTAAAAACTAGCTTTTTGGAGGCAATCACGTTGTAGCGCGAAATTGTACTGAACGTAGTAGCTTTGCTTCCTAGTAGTTTGCCTTGGCTACCCCCTACCACGGGTGATAACAAACAAGCGCGATGACAGATGTTGGCTATCATATCAGTGCTGACGCGATGCCACTTTTTGCGCGCCAAAGCGTGATTGCACCCGAAAAGCTAGTTTTTAGGCCACATTTGGCTTTCACGAATTTTAGTAATTTTTGCTCAACTCCTACAGCATTGGTGCCAAAGAAGCAAATAACTAAAAAACATTGGAGAATATGATGCCGTTTTGAAAAATCCAACTTAATAAGTATATTAGGGTGTTCCAGAACAAAATCTATAAAAAAAATCCACTTTTTAAAGTTTTTCTGATTACAAATGTGATAATTACACATGTTTCCTTCAATTTTATTGGCACACGTTGTTCGGAGAAGTGGTAGCAAACAAGTATAGCTTTCAATTTCTGCCGAAAGAATTAAGTTTTGACATGTTTTAGTGTAGTTATGATTTTTTGAAGTTCAAAAATAGTCGAAAAACACAAAATTGATTTGATGCACCTCTTAATTTTAATGGATTTGGCTGAAATTTTGACCAGTTACTTCTTTTAGGATGTCAATCAAAATATGGGGGTGGACTTGAGAATCAGAGAACATTTTTGAAAAGCTGGACAGGCCTACTGTATAACGCATTGACGAATGATAAAACCAAAGCATACTTTCATTGGCGTTTGAGACATTTTTGTGTTTTACAATTTGTTTGGAGACTAGAAACAACTAAATCTATGACTAGATTGTATCTATACTTTTCATGGTTCACTTGGCACCTTTAAACGTAGTATTTTATGAACAAAAATTTTGTACTTATTTACCCAAAACAGTAAACTTTGAACTCAATTTATAAAAAAATCATTAAATATCATGTCTGTGAAATTTTTTTACATGAAAGCTAATGTATTTTTTAGATGATTGCCGATGAAAACACTTGTCCGAACTTGCCCGACTGCAAGAACGTCCTATATACATTTTGCGTGATTTTCGGGAACTTTCTATATAAAATCAATGCATATTTTATTTTTTTCCAACTAATTTCTTCGATATATGTTTTATTTTAGTATTTTTCATTATTATAACTCGAAAACGGACATTAAATTTGTTTAAAAACGTATTTTAATGAAAAAAATCGATTTTGGGTAGGTATTTTATAAATCGGTCAATATCTCAAAAATAGTAGGCTTTGGAAATTTGACGTCTTTAGCAAACTTTTTCAGCATAAATAGCCGAACAACTTTGCCGAAGAAACCTAATCGCTAAAATGCAATTTGGCCAAAATGACTTATAGGACTTTTATGCGAATAACGTAAGAAAAATTGACTACCGCTCAGAATATCGACCATGTCCATAGAAATATTTTCTCTGAAGACACCAAATGAGTATTTCGACATCTCGACGAGCTAGAGGTTTTTTCCATGTATTTTCAATCCTGCCCCAGTGTGCGACATGTGCCGAGATGATCACGAGAATATTCTCACGAGCGAGCGTGTGGTGGTCGACAGGTGGCGGCAGCATTACGATGAGCACCTCAATGGCGACGTTGCAAGTACCGAAGGTGGCGTGGTAACAGATCTAGGAGTATGTGCACAGGACGAAAGACTTCTGGCCCTTGACCTCCAAGAGATTGAGGAGGAGGTTGGCCGTTTGAAAAACAACAAAGCCGCTGGGGCAGATCAACTACCAAGCGAGCTTCTAAAATACGGTGGAGAAGCACTGGTGAGAGCACTACACTGGGTCATTACCAAGATTTGGGAGGAGGAAGTATTACCGGAGGGATGGATGAAAGGTATCGTGTGTCCCATCTACAAAAAGGGCGACCAGTTGGATTGCGGGAACTACCGCGCGATCACACTACTGAGCGCTGCCTACAAGATAATCTCTCAAATTTTATGCCGCCGTCTATCACTGATGGCAATAAAGAGTTCGTGGGGCAATATCAGCCTGGATTCATGGGTGAACGCGCTACAACGGACCAGATGTTCGCCATCCGCCAGGTGTTGCAGAAATGCCGCGAATACAACGTGCCCACACATCACTTGTTCATCGATTTCAAATCGGCGTATGATACAATCGATCGAGAACAGCTATGGCAGATTATTCACGAATACGGATTCCCGGATAAACTGATACGGTTGATCAAGGCGACGATGGATCGAGTGATGTGCGTAGTTCGAGTATCAGGGACACTCTCGAGTCCCTTCGAATCTCGCAGAGGTTTACGGCAAGGTGATGGTCTTTCGTGCTTGCTGTTCAACATTGCCTTAGAGGGTGTAGTTATAAGAGCGGAGATAAACACGATTTTTACGAAGTCCGTTCAGCTGCTTGATTTCGCTGATGATATTGATATTATTGCTCGTGAATTTGAGACGATGGCGGAAACGTACATCCGACTAAAGAGTGAAGCCAGGCGAATCGGATAAGTCATTATTGTGTCGAAGACAAAGTACATGATGGCAAAGGGCTCCAGAGAGGAATCTCTGCGCCCGCCACCCTGAATTTATATCAACGGTGATGAAATCGAGGCGGTTGAAGAATTCGTGTACTTGGGCTCACTGGTGACCGCCGACAACGACCCAGCAGAGAAATTCAGAGGCGCATTGTGGCAGGAAATCGTGCTTACTTTGGACTCCGCAGAACTTTACACGATCGAACAAAGTTCGCCGTAACACGAAGTTAACCATCTACAAAACGCTGATTAGACCGGTCGTCCTCTATGGGCACGAAACATGGACCCTTCGTGTAGAGGACCAACGCGCCCTTGGAGTTTTCGAACGGAAGGAAAACGGGACTTGGAGAAGGCGAATGAACCACGAGCTGCATCAGCTGCTGAGAGAACCAACCATCGTCCATACCGCGAAAATCGGGAGGCTACGGTGGGCGGGTCACGCCATCAGGATGTCGGATAGCTACCCGACTAAAATGGTTCTCGAGAGTCATCCGACCGGTACAAGAAAACGTGGAGTGCAGCGTGCTAGGTGGGTCGACCAAGTGGAGGACGATCTGTGGACCCTACGCAGAGTGCGGAACTGGAGACAAGCAGCCATGGACCGACTGGAATGGAAACGGCTACTATGTACATCAGAGGCCACCCCGGCCTTAGCCCGATCGTTAAGGTAAGTAAGCAATGGCAGGTAAAGAAAGCCTTCTTCTTCTTCTTTATGGCTCTACGTCCCCACTGGGACTTGGCCTGCCACGCTTCAACTTAGTGTTCTTTGAGCACTTCCACAGTTATTAATTGAAGGGCTTTCTTTGCCAGCCATCGCATGAATTTGTATATTGTGAGGCAAGGACAATGATACACTATGCCCATGGAGTCGAGATAATTTTCTCGACCGGAACGGGAATCGAACCCGCCGTCTCCGGATTGGCGGTCAATAGCCTTAACCACTAGGCTAACTGGAGACCCCAAAGAAAGCCCTTCAATTAATAACTATGGAGGTGCTCTAAGATCACTAAGTTGAAGAAAGGCAGGCCAAGTTCCAGTGGGAACGTAGAACCATTAAGAAGAAGAAGAAGAAAAAAAAGAAAAAGAAGAAGAAAAGAAGAAGAAAAGGAGAAGAAGAAGAACAAGAAGAAGAAGAAGAAGAAGAAGAAGAAGAAGAAGATATTTCCCTTTACGTTAAGATGTTGGACCGACCGGGAATTGAACCCACCACGCTTAGCGTGGTTTTGCTGTATCCCAGTGGGTTAACTGCCTTGTCTATGTGGGCCTTTCTACATGACTTCACCATATACCGAATTTAACCGCAATCGAGGAAAGACCAATTTCTGTCCTGTAGCATTGATCCGCATCCACTAGACGACTGCCATACCAACAAACAGATGAGAAAGCTGCTCACTCACAAAATCGTTTCAAAAACAAAAATATCGTTAAAAGACAAACGGGGAAAGCTTCGAACCAGA
The DNA here is from genome assembly GCF_035046485.1 of Aedes albopictus. Classification (NCBI taxonomy): domain Eukaryota; kingdom Metazoa; phylum Arthropoda; class Insecta; order Diptera; family Culicidae; genus Aedes; species Aedes albopictus. Next base: position 57,731,742 of record NC_085136.1, read on the forward strand.
TAATAAAATCGCAAATTATACGATCGGTGCAAAATAAAAATAATTGTAGACAATCGATATTGGCCCCCTGCTGAAAGGCCATCAGCGATGAACGAGAGCAACCATCACCTATCATCGCGCTCGTACATGGCCGCGAAGGATTATTATGACCATAATTGAGGTTATCGATTGTGACTGTCGTGGTCGTCGCGCTCGCTCGTCTCTATACTGACTGGTCCAGAGCATCCTCTTCTATACCATGCAGCCCGTCAACGTGCGATTTAATTTCGAAAAGTGCAATGATGCGTGTTCAAGCCCACAATGCCGTCGTTCGTTGGTCAGATCAAGCCCATTTTGAGAGCAGCGTTATGGCGACCAGGCTATGCGATGGCCAAGCAGAAGAGATACAGAACATAAACTGATAACAGCTCCGGATAGTAATTTTGCGCGCTCCTCTCGAGTCTCGAAGGATTGCCATTGGCCAGTTGGTGTTCCCGTTTTTTTGTTCGCCAGGTCGGACCTGAGGATGCGGGTCCTGATGGTGGAATGGGGAGCAATAACATAAAAACGGTGCAATTTTATGCGCGAGGGAGACAGGGAAACGGCGAAAGATTCCGAGATAAAAACCAGCGCAGCATCCCAACCAGCAAGAAGGGTGCAGAGCGCAGCGTGCACGACGAGATGGTCGTCGTCGTTGCCGCCGCCAGAAGGGCTTGAGCAGTTTTTAGGTCCAATATTGCATGAACGCACAATAACGACCATTATAAGTATAGGAGCGCGGAGGTATATGAAGGAAGATACACGCTTTTCGCGACTGGGATGGGCACAAACACGAACGGAAGGAAAATCGAAATGATTGTCGCTTGTCCATGATGCCTAGTGGATATCGGTGGTAAGCTGTGGTCCACAGCCGGTGGCCATTTTAACGATGCTTTCTATTATTGTGCCATTATCGTTTCGTATCATGGAATCCTTAAAAACGAAGAGGAATAGAGATGAATTTTTTTTTTCACTTTTTTTCCATCGACCACGCTTTTAACGATTATTTTAAATTTTCATAGTTGTGGCTTTCACAACCAGAGGCGCGCGCATCGTTTTTCTATGCGTTTGACGTTTCACACTAGCGCCTTCTGTTGACGATATTGCACAACACAGTGATTCGTGCAACTTTTCCACCAGGTGATGGTAGTGTGGGCGATTCATTTCCATGAAAATCGTTCAAGGCATGGGCGTGCCCCCCCCCCCCCTGGACGCCAGATTTATTTTTGTAAAATCGAACCAACACAAAGATTATTAATAATGCAGAGTTCCTAAAAAAATATCCTTAAAAAATCTTATAATTAAGGTTTTTATCCACAATTATCAAACCTTTTTTACTCGAGAACCACAGCGAATTTCGCCAAATGTTTCTCCAAGAGAACCACTTTAATCTTATCATGATTTTTTTTTCCAAATAAAAAAGTTTGGTTGAATGGCTAAATTTTGAGATGTTTATTCATGGAATACAAAAACAGCATGCCAAATTTTCCAGATACCCCGGAATCGGTTCCGGTAGGGAAAAATAAATACTTAGTAGAATTGCCTTAGAGTGTAGTTATGTGCTACACGAATTTTCACTAGCATTAAATTCAAACAAACGTCATGCTAAGAGCAAAATACTTGGGATTTCTTTACGAATTCTGTCAAGGACACCTTCAGAAATTCCATTAGGCATTTATTCAGGAACTTCTTCAAGGATTCTTTCAGAAATTCCACAAGTGACTTCATTACGAGTTTCTCATTAGCGAATTCTTCCATGGACATCTTGAAGGGTTCTGATAGTGATTGTTTTATTCCAAGAAATGCATAAAAAATTCCTTTCACGATTCATCACAACTTTTTTACAGATACTTCAACAATGATGCATCGACGATTTCCTCCAAGAATTTTTCAGTTATTCCATCAGGGATTGCTGCAGAGAACTTCTCAAGAATTCCTCTATAGGTTTCACTAGACATTCCTCCGGGAATTTATCCTGGGATATCTATAGAGGTTCCTGCAGTGATCGTTGAAGTGTTTTTTAAAGGATTCCTTCACCAATTTCTCCAGGAATTCCTAATGGAATGTCAACAGATATTCTTTTATTATTTCTGCAAATGTTCCTTCAGATATTTCTTCATGAATAATTCGAACTATTTCAGCAGGAATATCTTCCAGAAATCCTTACAAGAAATTTTACCAGAGATTAGCTAAATATTTATCCAGTAGTTCCTTATAACATTGTTCAAAACATTCTTTTGGTAGTCCATTCAAGGATTCCAATAATAATTCGTCCAACAATTATTGTAGACATGGATTCCTTCATATTATTTCCTACAGAAATTTTTCCAGGAATTTGTTCATCCTTGGATTTCCTGAGAAATTCCTCGTGGGATTGCTTCAGGAATTCCTCCTGGTTTTCCTCCAGGGATTCCCCGGGAGTTTCTTCTGTGTTTCTTTCAGGAACAACTCCAGTGATTATTTTAAAAAATCTTCCAAGGATTCCCCCAGGAACACTTTTTAATGAGTTCCACTTGGAATTCTTTCAGTAACTTCTCCAGGAATAAATCCAGTACTTCTTCTGGGGACTGTTTGGGGATGCGTCCGGGATTCCTCCTGGGGCTCCTTCTGGAACTGCTACACGCAAAAAAATCCGTTCCGATATACGTGCACTCCCAGTCACGGCAACGGGAACAAACGGGAACTTTGCATAGCAACGATAACAACAATAAGAAATGTACACCGTGAACTAGATGTCACGGTTTCTAGAACGCCCATACTGACAGCTGGAACTAGTTCCAGTTCACGATGTATATTTGCTTGTTCTCATATTTGCGTTTGTTTGTTCACGTTTATCAGAACGGTTTTCTGAGCGTGTACAGGGATTCCTCAAACATTTCCTCCACGAACTTTTCTTAGAATTCCTTCAGGATTTCTCCACGGATCCACATGAAATTTCTTCAGGGATTCTTCCAGTGCTTTCTCCACAAATTTCTTCAGAGATTCCTCCAAAAATTATTCCAGGGATTCGTCTGGGAATTGCTGCAGGGATTCCCCTAAAAATACCTCTAGTGTTTCCTCCAGAAATTCTTCCAGGAGTATTTCTAGAGATTTGATCCCTGCAGGTATTCCTCTAGAATATCCTGCAGGGATGCCTCCATGGATTCCTTCAAGAATTTCTGCAGGGCTTAACTCGAGAATTCCTTCTGTGATTCTTTACGGAACAACTTATTTTAAAAAAAATCCTACAAATATTCTACCAGGAACTCTTCTTAGAATTCCTTCAGGAATTCTAACTTGTATTCTTTAAGGAACTCCTCCAGGAATTAATTCAGTTTAGGGGCCAAATAGCCGAGGCGGTAAACGCACGGGTATTCAGCATGACCATGCTGAGGGTGACGGGTTCGATTCCCGGTCGGTCCAGGATCTTTTCGTAAAGGAAATTTCCTTGACTTCCTTGGGCATAGAGTATCTTCGTGCCTGCCATACGATATACACATGCAAAATGGTCATTGGCAGAGGAAGCTCTCAGTTAATAACTGTGGAAGTGCTCATAAAACACTAAGCTGAGAAGCAGGCTTTGTCCTAGTGAGGACGTTACGCCAAGGAGAGGAGAGGAGGAGGGTTCCCCTAGGAATTCCTCTTGAAATGGCTACTGGGATTCCTGGAGTCTCTTCAGGAACTTTTCTAAGGATTCCTCCAGAATTTTTCCAAGAGTTTGATCTGCGATTTCTTCAGGAATTATTCCTGGTATTCCTCTATAAATTTTTTAAGAGATTCAATTTCTTCAGGAATTGGATTTTTTCCAGGGATACCTGCAGGGATTCCAGGGAATTTCTGCTGGGATTTCTTTAAAAAATCCTCCAGGAATTTATCTAGAGATTCCTCTAGAATTTCATTCCACTAGAGATTTCTCCAGGAATTCCTCTGGAAATTCGTTCAAGAATTCCTACAGGCATTCCTCTAGGATCCCTCTAAAAATTCTTACACATTTTTTTCAGAGATCTTTCCAAGAAATCCTCCAGGATTTCCTCAATGCATTCCTTCAGGACTTATTCCTCCAGTGTTTGCTTCCGGGATTTTTCCAAGAATTCAACCAGGAATTCCTACAGAAATTTATCCAAAAAATCTTCAAGGGATTTTTTTTCTAAGGATTTTTACCAGAGACTTCTACAGGAATTCATCCAAAGATTTCTCCAGGAATTACTTCAGGGAATCCTCCAAGAATTCCACAAGGAATTATCCTGGGCATTTTTCAAGGAAATTTTCCTGGCAGTCTTCCAAGGATTCCTCCTTGGATTCTTATAAAGATTTCCCCAGGATTTTTTTCAGCGATTGCTCCAGGAATTGAACTAGGGTCTCCTCGAGGAATAATGCCAGGAATTTCACCAGGAATTAATCAAGAAATTCTATCATAAATTATGTCAGCAAATCTTCCAGTAATTTCTCAAGGAAATCCTAGGATTCCCCCACGAATTCTTCAGATATTCCTTGGAGGATTTCTTGAAGATTTTCTCCAGATTTTTTTTTACAAATTCCTCAAGGTATTTCTCAAAAGGATTTTTCAGAAATTTCGCCCAGAGCTCCTGTAGAGGTTCCCCCAGAAGTTTATCCAGTAATTGAAGCAATAATTCCTCCAAAGATTCCTCCAGGAATTCCTTCAAGGATTCTTCCAGCAATTCCCAAAGGAAAACCTCTAGGAATTCCTACAGGCATTCTTCCAGGATTTAATCCAGGAATTTCTCCAGGAACTCCTCCATGAAATTCTCCATGAATTACCCCAAGAATTTCTTCAGCAATTTCTCTAGGAATTGATCTAGGAATTGATCCTGGATATCCTTCAGAAATTATGTCAGTAATTTCTCCAGGATTTTTTCCAGAAAATCTTCTGGGGATTTTATCAAAAATTTTTCCAGGAAATTCTACAGGAATACCCTCAGGAATTTTTCAGAGATTCTTCCAAATATTTTTCCAGGTATTTCTCCTGAGATTCCTTCATGAATTGCTTCAGGCATTCCTCCAGGGATTTTTCAAGAAATTTCTTCAAGAATGCCTTCAGAAATTCCGCTAGAAATTCTTCCAGAATCTTCTCAAGTGATTTTTTCAGAAATACAAACATAATAGAAATCTCCCAGAATTCCTATGGTGATTGCTCCAGGAATTTCATCATGGATTTCTCCAGCAATTCCCACTGGAATACCTCTAGGAATTCCTCCAGTCATTCCTCCAGGAATTTCTCTAGGAACTCCTCCAGGAAACTCTCCAGGAAATGCTTCTGGACAACCTTCAGAAATTATGTTAGCAATTCCTGTAGGGATTCCTCCAGGCTTTTCTCCGGAATTTCTCCTGAGATTCCATCAGGAATTGCTTCAAGAATTTCTCCAGAGATTTCTCCACAAATTTCTCCAGGGATTTTTTCATGGACTTATCCAGGAAATCCTTCGAGAATGCCTCCAGGAAATCCTCCAGAAGTTTCTCCAAGGATTCTTCCAGGAAACCCTCCAGGGATTAAAAAGTTCCTTAAGAAATTCTTCCAGGAAGTTCTTCAGGTATACCTTCAAGAATTTTTCAGGGATTCCCCCAGGTTTTCCTCCAGGAATTCCACCAGGGGTTTCTCCACAAATGTCTGCAAGCATTCTCCCAGGGATTCGTTCAGCAATTCCTTCAAAAATTTCTCCAGGAATTTCTTCAGAAATTCCGCTAAAAATTCCTCCAGGAGTCTCACAAGGGATTTTTTTTTTTCAGAAATAGAAATAGAAATCTCTCAGAACCCCTCTGAAGATTCCTCTAGAAATCCATCCAGTGAATCTTTAAAGAAATCCTTTAGAGAATCTCCAGCAATTCCTCCAGACATTCCTCCAGGATTGCATCCAGAAATTCCTCCAGTAAATACCCCAGAAATTTCTTCAGAAATTCGTGCACGAGTCGCATCCTTCAGAAATTATGTCAGCAATTCCTTCAGGGATTTCTTCAGAGATCCTTCCAGGAAATTCTCCAAGAATGCTTTCAGGAGACATTTCTCTAGGAATTCCTCCGGAGATTCGTCCAGGAATTGCTTCAAGGGTTCCTACAGAGATTTCTTCACGAGTTCCTCCAGGGAATCCTCCAGAAATTCCTTCAAGGGTTCTTCCAGGAAATCCTCCTGGAATTTCTCGAGGTACTTTTTTTAAGAAATTCTCCATCAAATCCTCCCAGAATTCCTCTGGATATATACCCAGGAATTCCTTAAGGATTTTTTTTTCAGGGATTGCTTCAAGAATTCATCCAAGAAATATCTCCAGGAATTCCTGTTGGGTCGCATCCAAGAATTCTTCCAGGAATTACGTCAGGAATTTGTTCAGAAGTTTCTCCAGGCATTCATCCAGTCTCTAGAGATTTTCCCATGAATTGCTTCAGGGATTCCTCCAGGAGTTCCTTCAGAGATTTCTCCTAGAATTCCTCCAATGATTCCTTCTGAAATTTCTCAAAGATTTCCTCTAGGAATTCCTCAAGAGAATACTTCTGAAAAAATTCTATGGATTCCTCCCAGAATTCTTTCAGAAATTTCTCCAGAAATTTGTCCAAGGATTCCTCCAGAAATTTATCTAGGATTTGTTCTAGGGTTTCCTCATAAGACCTCCACTAACTTATACAGAAATTCCTTTACGTATACTTTCAGAAATTCCTTCAGTGATTCCTCCGGGAATTCCTCTAGGGATCCTAAGGGCTTCCTCCAGGCATTCCTGTTAAAAGTTGCTTCGGGAATTCTTCCAGAGATTGCTCCAGGAATTCCTAAAACGATTTCTTTAGAAATTTCTCTAAGGTTCTCTTCAAAAATTCATTCAGGAGTTCCTTTGGAAATTTCAGATTTCCTTCAATCGTCTTTTCAGGGATATACGCAACAACTTCTCCAGGAATACCTGATGATTTTTTTGAATTATTTCAAGAATTTCTGGGGTATTTCCTTCAACGAATAGTATTGGAAGATAATTTAAAAATAACCCGGAAATTCTAGTCCTCAAAAGAGTTCGTATTTTCTAAAAGAGTTCAATTATATTTTTTATGAATATATTGGGCCGAAAGTCTCTTAAATAACGACAAATCAATCAATCAATTATGAATATTTTGTAGACATTAACAAAACAATAGAGCAATATAATGCACGAATTAATAAAAATCCTTAATCTTCCAGAAATTGGTCACCGCTACCAGCACAGCACCACGTTAATTTATGTAGTTAAGGCTTTTTTTAACGTACCTATTATACAAAATACAACAGCGTGGCTGCTAAAGGGTTAAATAATGCTTTTAGAATATAACGTTATTATATTTAATTTCATCATATTGCGCGTAGTTATAAAAGCTAGTAGGTACAAATTTGCTGGCTACGCCCTTGATTCAAGGTGTTACGTCTATTTGTCTGTGGTTATGTTATCTGTGATTTTACCACTACATTTCTGTTAACCTCTTTTTTATTAAGATTTTTAGAGCAAGGCTTGCACAATGCACATCTCTTAAAGCATAACATACTGATCTAATGGCAGACTTGTGAAAGGATAATTGTGACCAGACCCAGCACTCGGATTCGTAATCTCACCATGATTCATATATTACGATCAGTGAAGAGAATTGTCAGACAAAAGAGGCACAAAACAAGCAACAAAGAAGGCGCGCTGATTACTCTTTATCCCAACTGGTAACAGATAACGACAAGATCTCGAAATTTTTTATTGCAGACAAAACGGAAGTTGAATTTGTTGTGTACTGTTCAACTCGTGAATAATCAATTATTACTAACCCAAAGATGAAACTGTTTAATGATAGATCTTCAGCAGAGTTGCAGCCTTGTATTGCAGTTTTCGTTCGAAAATCGCAATACAAGGCTTAAAAATCTCCAAACTTGTGGTGTACGATGCTTATCCTATTATTTTCAAGTTGGGACAAACTTATGTTGCATTGGATGGATTGTCGCAACAAATACAGTGACCCCGCACCAGTGAATCACCTTAATTTTGTACACTATTTATGAATCATCATGTTGATCAAATGAGTGATCCATAAACTGTGGTCATTTTCGCCGATTCATAAATTGTGGGGTCACTGTACAGGTTGCGACATTGTCATTATTCTTTATTACACCAACGAACCTAACCTCAAAATGACTGACAATTCTCAGGTCATTTTGACAGATGTAACATGAGCATGAAAAGGACGGCAACAAGATCGATAAAGTAGACTGTATGATCCGTCTTTTTCGTGCATGTGTGTGGTCTGTCAAAATGACCTGTGAAGTGTCAAACATTTTCATGGCTAGCTTTGTTGGTGTAATGAAGAATTGTTGCGCGATGGTTGAATTTTGATTCACTGATTACGATACAGCCGAAATGCAAGACAAAGTAAACTTTTCGGCTGTTCGATCCCGTTTGAAGTTGAGCATCAATACTAACTTCTTTTCTTGATCAGTCTAGATAGATGTGTAGTGTCGATAGCGATTGTCTCAAGTGGCTAAGAATAACACAACGGACTGCCTGTCCCGGTGGTAAGAGCTCACCAACAGGCTGCGGCTATATGCTTACCGTGCCTAGGAATTAATAGTTATGATGGTCTAATCAAAACCTAACCGCTAACGGAGCCTGTGGAGTACTAGGGCACCCTCCATAGCACGTATGTGGCAACCCTAATCCCACCTAATGCATCTGACAGGAGCCAACATCTATCGTGTATCCACAATGAAATGCTTTGTAGATACACAAATGTTTACGTATAAGATGTTAGATTCCTCAAAATTGAGGTCTCGCACCCTGGTGCCACACAGTATGTTGCCCTTACTGCGCTAACCGGAGCAATGGTGCAGTGGACCTTGTATTTCTCCGAAACAATCAGCTGCCCTTCTTTAGTTTCACACTTGAGGCTAAATAAGGGCGGGATTATGAAGATGTTGGTTTCGCATTATGCGATTTACACAGTATATTCTGTGTTTCCTCACCGTTGGCGTTTTCCAAACGATATCCATCTGGTTTTAATGCTGCTGTTCTTTGTTATGATGTGATTGTATGTTATGATATAGCTCAAAAACCGACATCTCTTCTCAATATTGCGTCAAGCAGCGATTAGGAAATTGAGTGTTTGTAGATGTCCCCAAGGGGGAGTCTTGTGACCACTTTTGTGGAATTTCGTAGCAGATACGCTATTGAGGAAACTCAATAATAGCGGGTTTCCTACTTATGGTTTTGCCGCCGACTATCTATCGTTGTTAGTTGGTATGTGCGTCAACACCCTTTTCGATCTGATGCAAAGCGCCCTTCAGGTAGTTGAGGGATGGTGACGCCAATATGGCTTTTCGGTAAATTGGAGTAAATCATCTATTGTTTTTTCCACGGAAAGGCAAAACCGTAATGGCGTTCGACCTTTGCGTCTCTTTGATTCTGAAATCAATGTAACTGATCAGGTAAACGTTAGAGTTATTCTTGATTCCAAGCTTTTTTGGACAGCTCACATTCAGAATCAAGAAAGCTTGTATGGTATTCGGGCAATGCCGGTGAACCTTTGGAACAACTTGGGGGTTTAAACCCAAGTCAGGAATGGGAACATTCACTTGCAAAGAGTTACATTCACTTGCTATTTTCTCATCTGAGAAGCGTGCAATTTAGAAACGAAGCATAGGCGACTTTTGTCTTGTAGTTTTGTCTGACAGTTTGCCGAATAGAGTAGGGGTCACACACGCATACCAAAGTCGTGACAGAGCTGTGAAAACGACTCTCCACGAAGTGAGTGTAACTCTTTGCAAGTGAGCATTCCCATCCTTTACCCAAGTATATCAAATGGATCTACACAACTGTTGTTCAACCAATACTGGCCTATGGATGTCTAGTGTGGTGACAAAAGGACGAAGTGAGAACGATCCAATCAAAATTAGGCCATCTCTAAAAGATGTGCTTGATGGCGTTATCCGGAGCGCTCTCTTCAACTCCCACGGCAGCGCTCGAAGTTCTCACAGATGTTGTCCCACTTCACATTCATCTCAAACAAGAAGCACTTTCTTGCACTTACCGCCTCTGGTTACTCGGTTTACTAGAGAAAACTCCTGCAAAACGGAGATCAACACACACCTCGTTGTTTCCACTTTTGGTGAATTGGGACAAAGTTCTCATTGCTCCAAGTGATTTTGCAATTACTTGTAATTTTCCACATAGGACCTTTTTTAATAAATTACCTTTCCCGGACATTTGGAATCTGGAGAAAGTATTTCAGACGGCATCGTATGTTACACTGGTGGCTCCCTTTTCGAAGGTCGAGCAGGTGCTGGTTTATATCCTCGTGAGCTAAGGCTGTATCAGTCTTACTCACTTGGTAGACACTGCACCGTTTTTCAGGCCGAAATCTTTGCTCTTATGTGCGGAGTGCATTCCGCACTTCAGCAGCACGTAATGGGCAAAGTAATATACTTCTGTTCAGATAGCCAGGCTGCTATTAAAGCACTTGCTTCGGCCAACTCCAGGTCGAAGATAGTTATCGCTTGTCGAACTCAAATCGAGGAGCTGAATTCAGCAAACGCTGTTCACCTTGTATGGGTACCTGGCCATTCTTCCATTGCTGGAAATGAATTGGCTGATGAGTTAGCCCGCACTGGAGCATCACATGACTTCATTGGTCCTGAGCCAGTTATTCCGGTATCTAAGTGTTGGGTGAAGCTTCAGATTGACACCTGGGCTGCCACTCAGCACAAACAATACTGGAATAGTTTGGAGTCATGTCGTCAAACAAAATTGTATTGTACTGAGCCATCTCCATGGGTGGCGAAGTATCTAACGAATCTGTCCAAGCAGAATTGCAGCTTGCTGGTCAAAGCATTAGTCATTGTCGACTCAACTATCACATGGTCAATATTCAGTAAGCTGATTCATTTGCATGTGATGGCTGTGAATCCGATTATAGAACTTCGTATCATTTGATATGTAATGGTCCAGTTTTTGTGCAATTGCACTTCCGAGTGCTTCCTAAGCAGTCATTAAGTGAAACTGACTTTAGAAATCTGAATCTTCAGGATGTTCTGTTGTTCTTGACCCGCTGTGATAAAGAGCTATAGGCTCTCTTTACGCTTTATGCGTTACCACAGTGCCCTTTTCAGCGCGCTGTTTGAATCCATTGTGGTACGCTTATGCGTGTATGACGATCCTATTCTCTTACCTTTCCTTTTCCCTATTCCAACCTATTTTCATTCTCTTCTCCGTCAGGTAAATGATGAATAGGCTCGTGTGTATGACGATGGTACAAATTTCCCAAATGAAGGAGAACGTGCCTCTGGAGCCCAACACTCAGTCTTGTCCAAGGTCTTGTCTGATCTCTTCCGGGTCGTCGCAGGAGAAAGGCAAGGATGTATACTATCAGCGCTACTAACTGTTCTTCATCGTAATCGACGAGATCCTTGAGATGCTGTGGCAGCCCATGGGCATGCATTACCATGGAGCATCTAAATGATTTCGAATTGGCTGATGACGTTGCTCTCCTAGCTCAACGGGGCTCTGATATGCAGAGTAAGTTTGATGATCTTACCAATTGCTCCTCGGATGCAGGTCTTACCATCAACGTCAACAACAATTGGATGGAGATTTTCTTTTAAATAACGATCTGGGGGTAACGTGTGATATCCATGAATATGGCTGATTTGATTTCCGATACAACTATAAACCTCAAAGTCATCAAACATCAACTCTTGATAGTGTCACGTTTGGACGATATCCCCGGCCAATCGGGACACAAAGGCCAACTTCACAGCCTCCTATTATACCTATATCTCTCCAATTTCGCAGAAAACAAAACCAACAATCAATGAAATTTGCACCCTCTCTTTCGGTCCATTCAATTTGGCGACGATTTCCGGTCGTTTTCGTTGAATGCGCACAGCAATTCGCTTCAGGAATTAGACTCACCCAGCCTTGAATCCCGCCGTTGGTCGTCAGAACGACGACTCCTCTCCACTCGACGATAATGGCCGCGCCATCGTCATCGACAAACCCAAACCGACAAAACAAAAAGCAGTGCAATTCGAAACGAGTCACGGAAAAAGATTTTATTATTGCTCGCAATTTATTCGCCAATTTTTGCACGGATCGCACAAAACTACGACCACGATGACGATGGCGACGCCAACGACGGGCATTATGATGTTTTTCCAGCCCCTTGGTCCCCATGCAGTTAGGGATGATTGCTCGAACGGCGGCGACGTTTCGCAGAGCCTGCTCGGATCGATCCACTCCTCCGTCCTCACTCAACCACTGACTGACTATCCTGTGCCGAGGGGAGACGCGCAAAAAGTCGAAAAATTATCTTTTATTAATAGCATTTTGTTGGACGGCGTTTCGGCGATCCTGGTTTCGAATAGTGTTGTTCCCTGTGTCGTACATGCTGTATATTGGAGAGACACTCGAGCGAGGGTAGTCATTTGAAACTAAAAACAATTCCAGTTCGGAAACTCTTAAAGTAGTTATTATGTGAATTTTCAAACGAAAAACGATTATTCATATTTATCTCGGTACGTGACTTTTGGGGAGGAGAGTTTTGAGAATCGGTGGAGTCGAAGTCGGAGTCACAGTGCGCCTGCTTCGACCGTTGACAGCAAGTAAGCGGAAACGAAGCGATGATACGATGCGATGGTTACTATGATGGTTATTAGACTGGGTCAACAAAATCGATTTTTTGGAACAAAGCTTTTTCGATTCCTTTTAGCGAGCAAAACAACTGTGCAAAATTTGGGAGCGATTAGTTGCTTCCCCGTATTCCGCATTGCGATTGAAATTTGTATAGAAATTAATATGGAAAAACGTGCTTTTTTGCATTTTTCTCATAAATTGAAATTTTTCGTCTAAAACAATCAAACTAATGACGTTGAAGTATAGCCTAGGATATGCCGAAAAACTTTGCCGAAGACCGCTAAGTGATCCGACACTTGTGAAAAAAATTATAACGTACAGATTGCCCGGTGGTGCTTAACATTTAACATGTAAAGGAATAACATCAATAATAAAATCTTAATTTTTGGCCTAAGTTACCAGGCGAATAACTTTTTTCACAAGCGTCGGATCACTTTGCGGTCTTCGGCAAAGTTTTTCGGCATATCCTAGGCTATATTTTACCGTCATTAGTTATATGGTATTAGGCAAAAGAATTCAACTTATGAGTAAAATGCAAAAAAGTACGTTTTCCCATACTAACTTCCATACAAATTTCAATTGCAATGCGGAATACGGGGACGCAACTAATCGCTCCCAAATTTTGCACAGTTGTTTTGGACGCACTTATAGATTGAAAAAGCTTTGTTCCGGGTTGAACCGATCAAATTTAAAGTTTCTCCATACAACGTTGACCCACTCTAATGGTTATGTTAGTAGAATAACTAGCCACAGAAGTCCAATGTCGCGACTGTTCGTGTGACTAACATCTAGTTTGCCACGCCCTTACAGCGTCAGTAGCGGTACTAGAAGTGTCAAAAAAATTTTGTTTACCAAAACAAAAGATTCTCTTCATGCTGGACACTTAAAAACAATCAATAGTTACAATAAAAGTGATAAATTTAATTAAATAGGAAAATTGATTACAGCGCCATTGGAGTTCTAGTGTATTTCTATTGATATGTTGGATGTTTACTGACAATTTTCACAATGAATGATGGAAAAATCGACAACGCGTTGATAAATCTTTCTGTTGCGTGGGTAGATTTTACCGGAATGAATTAAAAATGTCTAGAGCCTATAGCTATAACTATGAGAAAATACATTCATTCATTTGTATATTATGCTTTTGGTAGAAATCCGAAGTTACCTGGAGCGCGAAAATTGAATTTTCACCTACTTTTAAATATCGCAACCAGGGATGGGATCAGTCATTTTCCAAGAATTACATTCACTTGCTACTATCTCAGTTCAGAAGCATGCTATCAGAAAACAATGTATGGATGGATTTAACCTTGTAGTTTTGTCTGAATGTTTGCCAAATAACATTAGGATCGCACACACATACCAAAGTCGTGAGCGAGCTCTGAAGGCAACTCTCCACGCAGTGAATGTAAATTACATTCACGCCGTGAAGAGTTGCGTTTGCTGCCTTCTGTTGACTAGTTATTGATGCTACGCTGGTACAATATTTTACAATGGAAGGCCACTGTTCTGTATTGGAACAATTAAGTAAACGTCCTTTTTCTATATATGAGAATGAGTATAGTATGACGTTACAATGTTGTAACGTCACGCCATTAATTCCCATTTTGAACACACTTTTCAAATCCAAATAAAACTAACTGTTCAACAGATCATATTTATTGCAAATTTTACAAGGAATCCAAATATGCAAAAATATTTGAGTTTTACCGTCGTATCTACGAGTTATAGTGGAAAATCTGATAAAAAAGGCGTCAAAACGTCGTAATATAACGGTAGAATGTGTCACTGTTAAGAGGATATAAGTAATTAAATTCGCTGACTAAAGTTATGCCCCTAAGAAAATAGAATTGAAAACAGTACTTTCTAACAGTTTGAAATCTGGTCATTGGAACTATGGCCTGTCCATTTTTGAATAAACTCTGCAGAAAACTTTTAATAAGAACTGTTGAAGAAATTCAAATAGAATTCCAGGGTGTCCATTCAAAAACCGAAACTCTTAGAACTCCACCAGAGATACCTACAGAAAATTCTTCAGGAGTTTTTTTCATCATTGATTTTTTGCCTTTCTCGTACACCAAGGTGTACCGAAAGGCTATATGTTCACTCCAAAAATGAAATTTCGATAGAGCCCCCAGAGGGTCAAGTTTCATATACCAATCGACTCAGCTCGACGAGTTGAGATGATGTCTGTGTGTGTGTATGTGTGTGTGTGTGTATGTATGTGTGTGTGTATGTGTACAAAAAAAGGTCACCTCACTTTTAGATAGTAAATATCAACCGATTTTTACGATCGACGGCTCATTCGACGCGGAATCTGGTCCCATTGTTTCCTATTGAAAATGGTTCGGATCGGTCCAGCCGTTCCGGAGTTATGGCCATTTAGGTGTTCCGGAACCGGTATCCCTGGAAGGGGCCAGACATGAAAATGCACCAAACCCATGCATGCGACCCATCAAACCACGGCATTTACGTGTATCTGGTGAACGGTAAGCAGGAAAATAGTCTCAGACAATATCTGAACCGGTAGTGTTCCGGAATCGGCTCTGGGTGTCCCGCCGGAAGTGGCCAAATATCAAATTAAACATAACTCATGCATGCGACACATCAAACAGCGGCTTTTTCGATAATCCGATGAACGGTTAGCAGGAAAACATTATCAGACCACATCTGAACCGGTAGTGTTCCGGAACCGGTTCCGGATGTCTCACCGGAAGTGGCCAAATATAAAAGAGAACCAAACCCATGCATGCGACACATCAAACAGCGGCATTTTCGATAACCTGATGAACGGTTAACAGGAAAACAATATCAGACTATATCTGAACCAGTAGTGTTCCGGAACCGGTTCCGGGGGGTCCCGACGGATGTGGCCAAATATAAAAGAGTACCAAACCCATGCATGCGATACAACAAATAACGGCTTTTCTGATAACCTGATGACTGATTATCAAATAAATAGTTTAGGACCACATTAGAGACAGCCGGTTGTATTCCGTAACCAGTTCCGGGTGTCTCGCAGGAAATGGCCAAATATAAAAGTGAACCAAACCCATACATGCGACACATCAAACAGCGGCATTTCCGATAACCTTATAAACGATAAGCAGGAAAACAGTATCAGACCACATCTGAACCGGTTGTGTTCCGGAACTGGTTCCGGATGTTCCGCCGGATGTAGCCAAATATAAAAGAGTACTAAACCGCATGCGACACATCAAACAGAGGCATTTTCGATAACCTGATGAACGGTTAGCAGGAAAACAGTATTAGACCATATCTGAACCGGTAGTTGTCCGGAACCGGTGCCGGGGGTCTCGACGGATGTGGCCAAATATAAAAGAGTACCAAACCCATGCATGCGATAACGGTTTTTCTTATAACCTGATGACTGGTTATAAAAGAAATAGGTTAGGACCACATTAGGGACAGCCGGTAGTGCCGTAACCAGTTCCGAGTGTCCCTCCGAAAGCGGCTAAATATAAAATTGAACTGAACCTATGTATGCGACACAGCAAGGCTAGGATTTTTTGATAACCCTATGAACGTTAGCAAGCAAACAGGTTCCGACCGGTGAAAAAAATGTTTCACGCATATGGTCGAACGTAGTAGTAATTGAACATTACATGTTTTTGACTTTGCTTGTCTCAAGCTGGATATAACTTGAATATGGTCAAACTTATCGCATTTGAAAGATTATTAAATTTGCTACCAAAAAGATCTTGGAATCTATTGGTTAAGTTGGATAACTAAAGCAAAAAAGCTCGAAAGTAGTGTTTTACCTTTCTCGCACACTTAGTGTACTAAAAAACTATATGTTCACTCAAAAAACGATTTTTCGAAAAAAGGCTCGGTGGGTCAAGTCGCATATACCAATGAACTCAGTTCAACGAATTGAGATTATGTCTGTATGTGTGTATGTATGTATGTATGTATGTATGTATGTATGTATGTATGTATGTATGTATGTATGTATGTACGCAAAATAAGTTCACTCACTTTTAAGGCGTTCCGAAGTTATGACCATTTCAGTGCCGGACCAGCACCGGCAGAACTGGCCGTATATAAATCTGAACTAGCCCATCATGCGATAAATCAAACTGCGGCAATTTTTGTAACCCTTAGCATGGTTGACGAGTTTTGTGCGGAAATCAACACTGGAGAGCAGAAGCTCCACGATATCAGCCCAAAATTCAAGATGGCAGATCGCGCCTGATTAATGGAGTTTTAGGGCCTGAAGCAATGCATTATTGGTATATTTGGTATGGGGATGATGTCTGGATTCCAAAAATAACGCCCAGAATATCCAAGATGGCAATCTTTAATCCTTAATGGCGACTTCAAATTCAAGATAGCGTCTTTTTCTTAAGAGTTTGAGGCTAAAACATTAAAAGCCAAATGAACGATATGATTTCTGGAATCATGAAATGGATTTCTGTTAATTGTATGAAAGTGCGATATACATAAATATTTCGCTTGAGTTTTATTGAAATGGGGTTTCGAAGGCACGAGAAAGGCGCCATCACCGCTAGGTGGATTAATTAGGGTTTTTTTCATTAGATCTCTCATCTTCCTGAGATACTGTACCAGTCTGTTCGACAGACTGTACCTTCAGTGAAAACGTCAGCAGATCCTTCAGAAATCAGATACATCAGAGATTCATCCAGAAGATCCTTCCCTTCAGAGATTCCCATAGATGGTCCTTCAGAGGCAGCTACGAACCGTCTATTATGGAGAAATATTGTTGATTGAGTTTTATCTTGATGGAATTTGATGGAATACTAAATAAATGAGTGAATAATATGTCCTTTAGAGATAAGTTTGAGGGTTCCCTCAGAAACTCCTACAGGAGTTTCCTCAGATAATGCTCCAGGAATTCAGAAATACCTCTAAAATTCCAACATGTGATTTCTCCTGACGTACTGTAGAGATCGCTCAAGGTGACCCTTCAGGAATCGCTCTGGGAGATTCATCAAAGTTTCCTACAGGAACTCCTTCTAGCATCTCTCCTGGAATTACTGCAAGAATTCCTCCTGAAACTCCTTTGGTGATTCCTCTTGGAATTACTTCGGGATGCCTCATGGAAAATTTTCAGATATTCTAACAGAAGTTCTTTCAATGATTGCTCCAGAAGTTCCTTCGGTGATCTCTCCAGGAGTTCGGTCAGGGAGCTCCAGGAAGATTCAGGGATGCCTTCAGGTGTTCATTAGGAATTCCTTCAGAAGTTCCCTAAACTATTTCAACAGGAGTTCGCTCAGGTATCCTTCCAGAAGTCCCTTCCGAGGTTCTTTCAGGAGCATCCACAAATGCCTCCTGGAGATCCATCAACAATTCCGGAAGGAATTTCTTCAGAAATTCCTGCAGAAGGTATTTCATGAGGTTTTAAGAATTTATTCTAGGAGTTTTTGCAGGGATTTTTTCTGAAGTTCCTTTCGAAATTCCCACAGGACTGCTTGCAGATGTTTCTTCAGATATTAATCCCGAATTTCTTCAGGGATACCAACAGAAGATCCTTCAGAAATCTCTCCAGGAATTTATTCAGAGAATCTTATAGAAGGATCCAAGGATATCTCCAGGAGAATTCAGGGATTCCTAAAGAGTTCCTTCTAAGATTCCTTCAGGATATCCTTAGGAGATTCATCGAGAAGTTCGTTCCCTTAGGGATTCTTTCAGAAGTTCTTCCAGGGATCGCTCCTGGGGTTCTGTCAGATTGTAGATTGAGATTTTTCAGGAGGTCTTCAGGAATAACATCAGAGATTTCTTTAGAAGCTCATACTAGAATTTTTACAAATGTTTCTTCAGGGAATCTCGTAGGAGTTCCTTCAATAATTCCCTTAGGATTATAATCAGGCATATCTCCAGGATATTCTTGAGGGCTCTTTCATGGAGTTTCTAAAAATATTCCTCTAGGATTTCCTTCTGGATTTTTTCCAGAAATTCTTCAGTGGATACCTCTTGCAAATTCTGCAATTTCGATGAGGACTCCTCCTGAAATTCTTTCGGGGATTCCTCATCCTGATATTCCGTCGTGAATTGCTCCTAAATAGAATTCCTTCGCGGTTTCCTCTTGGAATTCTTTTGGGGATTACTTCTGGAATTCCTTCGGAGATTCCATCTAGAATTCATTCTGGAATATCTCCTGGAGTTCCTTCGGGGATTCCTCCTGGAATTCCTTCGAGGATTTCTCCTGACATTCTGTCGTGGATTTCTCCTCAACTTTCTTCGGGTTAACTCTTGGAATTTCTTTGATGTTTCCTCTTAGAATTCCTTCGGAAATTCCTTCTGGACTCTAGCGTACGCAGCTTTTTCTTTTTTTCTCACTCACTCTCGTAAACAAACATGAGAAAGAAACAGATGAAAGAGAGGGCATTTTGCCCCCTCTTTTATCTCGCTCTTTCTTGCGTGTATCGCAGAGAATGAGCGAGAAAAAAGAAAAAGCT
Organism: Aedes albopictus; assembly: GCF_035046485.1. NCBI lineage: Eukaryota > Metazoa > Arthropoda > Insecta > Diptera > Culicidae > Aedes > Aedes albopictus. The sequence continues at coordinate 57,750,811 of NC_085136.1, forward strand.
GCGCACGCAAGGGCTTCTGGATCTCCTCCAGCAGTCCTCCTGGAATTCCTTCAGTGATTTCTCCTAGAATTCCTTCAGGGATTCCTAATGGAATACCTTCAAAGAATTTCTCCTGGACTTCATATGGGGATTCCTCTTTAAATTCCTTATGGGGTTCTCACTGGGATTCCTGCAGTGATTTCTCCTGTAATAACTTCGGGGATTTCTCTAGGGATTAATTCGAAGATTCCTGATAAAATTCCTTCGGAGATTCCTCCTGGAATTCCTTCGTAAATTCCTCTCTAATTTTTTTTTCGGGGATTCCTTTTGGTATGCCTTTGGGGATTCCTCCTAAAGTTTCTTCGGGGATTTCTCCTGGAATTCTATCATGAATGCCTTCTGGACATCCTTCGAGGATTTCTTCTGAAATATTTTCCGGGATTCCTCCTGTTTTTTTACGGAGATTCCTCCTGGACTTTCTTTGGCGATTAATATTGGATTTCCTTCAGAGTTTCTTCTTGGAGTTTCTTTGGTGATTCCTCTTCGAATTTCTTCTGAGATTCCTCATGGAATTCATCCGGGGATTCCTCCAAGAGTTACTTCGGGGTTTTCTTCTAGAATTCCTTCAATGATTCCTCCTAAAATTCCTTCGGGAATTGCTTCTGTTATCATTTCGGGGAATCCTCTTGTATTCCTAGAAATCATTTGGGGATTCTTCATCGGGTTCCCTTGAAAATTCCCGCTGGAATTCTTTTGGGGATTCCTGCTGGAATTGATTTGTGTGTATTACTGCTGAAATTCTTTTGGGGTTCGTGCAGGAATTCTTTTGGTGATTTCCTCTTGAAATTCCTGCGGGGACTCCTTCTGGATCAGGGTTCCTCAAGGAATGCCATGGCAATGTTCCATCATATCAGGGGTTACTCATGGAATTCCTTCGAGGATTTCTTCTGGAGTTGCTTCGAGGAATTCTCCTGGATATTTTTTGGTGGTTCCCCGTAAAAATCCTGTGGGGATTCCTTCTCGATTTCCATTGAAAATTCTTTCTGGAATTCATTAGGGGAATTCCTCCTGGACTTCCTTCATGGATTCCTCCTTAATTTATATCAAGGATTCCTCTTGATATGCCATCGTCCTTCTAGAATTCCAACGAGGTTTCCTCTTGGAATTCCATTGGTGATTTCTCCGAAGATTCCTTCGGAAATCTTTGAGGATTCCGCTTGAAATTCCATCGGGGATTTCACCTGGGATTAATGCAGGGATTTCTCCTGTAATTTATTTGGAGATTCGTCCAAGACTTCCTTCGGAAATCTCTCCTGGAATTGCTTCGGAGATGCTTCCTGGGATTATTCCGGGGATTCCTTCTAGAGTTCCTTCCGGGATTTCTCTTCAAATTCCTTCGTGGATTTCCTCCAGAATTCCTTTCTGGATTCCTCTTCGAATTTATTTGGAAATTCCTCCTGGAATTCCTTCGGGATCCGCATTTTCGGGAGCAAAGTTTTGTGCCGCAGGAGTTGAGAAGGAAGCTTGTCGGATATTCTCACAACGGGTACCGTATCCGATGAAGAAGATGATCGTAAATCCGCGAGATGTGGAATTCATTGAGACTGGTTGCATGTCGAGCATGAATTCGGACGATGCTGCTGAGGACGGAGAGGAAGCTGCCGTGGACGAATATCCGTCTGATGATGTATACGGAATCCGGCAGAGGATGTATCAGATAAGACGGATGAGGCTTCAGGATCGAAGGGATACGACAGTACAGCAGTTGTCCAGGATGATGAACCGACAAACGTGAAGATCCCGGATGCAAATCAGGCGAAAAAGGAACGATCAAGCAGGGTGAAGACGGCACCGGTCTGGCATCGTGAATTCGACATGGAGTACGCTGGATTCGCCCTTAGCGCGATGAATTTTGTTGAAAACGTGCCAAGTTCGATCGACTCTACGTTGATGATATTTTGATGGTCGGATCATCACTAAAGATTTAGAAGGCTGTAAAGAGGAGACTTGCGGCCGGATTCGAAATGACCGATGATGGTGAAGTCAGAGTCTGCCGATGCCGATTGGGCAAATGATCTAATGGACCGAAGATCGGTCACTGGAGGTGTCTTCAAAATCTACGCTCGAGCACTCTGCGTTGTGTACGACTACTTGTCATGCAATGTGGCTGGCTCGAGTACTCCAAGATTTGGAACGAACTACAGATGGGCCAATTCCGGTCCATGAAGACAACCAGTCCACGATCAGGATTGCTGAGGATGAACGGGATTGCAAGAGGCAGTGTTGAGAATACTCACTTGGGAAAAGTTATACTGACTTGCTTCTATCTCGGTCCAGAAGCATGCTATCAAAAATGATGTTTGAAGGGCTTTTAGATTGTAGTTTAATCTAAAAGTTTGCCGAATAAAGTAAAGGTCACAGATGCATACCAACAACGTGAGTATAAATTACATGAATTTTACTCACCTCGTACTCACAGCTCTCTCACAACTTTGGTATGCGTCTGCGACTTTTACTTTATTCGGCAAACTTTTAGATTAAACTAAAAACTAAAAGCCCTTCAAACATCATTTTTTGATAGCATGCTTCTGGACTGAGATAGAAGCAAGTGAGTATCACTCTTGCAAGTGAGTATTCCCAACACTGGCAAGAGGCTGAAGCACGTGGACACGAAGTTCCACTTCTTGCGTGATTTGGTACAGCAAGGAACCCAGTAAAGAATCAGGGAGAGATTGGGAACTCCGTGGCAAGCCGTGGACACGATGGCTGTTTGCAGCTGAAGTTTAACCGAGAACTCACAACATCAGTTGGGACAGGAAGCGGTTGGCCTCTTTCATTCGGCGTAGATTCAACTGTGTGAAATGTAGCCCACCAAGTGTGCAAGTACGTAGGCATTCTTCGATCTTCTAGTGTAGTATAATGCATCTGATACACATATGTATTTACATGCAATAATGGCTACATAGTATGTGCTGCTACTGTCTATTATTCCGGAAAAGCATCAATGCACAATTTTCTCATTCAACTCTGGCTAACTTTACAAAATTACAGCATCCACTATTGCCACTACTCATTCCCGGTAATCAAGAGCAAAACGAAGAAAACAAACATCTCAAGCAACGAACGGCGGCGTGGCGGCGAATAATGAAATGCCGCCACAAAAGCAACTCACTCCTCTTGACTCACTCAGCCAGCAGAAGCCAGTATCCCCGAGATCGCCGGCTCGCAACAAAAGAGCCAAAGAAAAATCACAGCTAATGTAAACATGCTAGTTTTGCCAAATCATCTTCTGTCAATAATACTTAAGCAATTTTGAACAAGATGTTCCGCCGCGCCGACCAGAGCAGAGGCAGATCGATGATTATTTTCCATTTCGTCTCTGCGCGCGCCCTTACACCTCATCCACTACTGGGTTGCTCAACGTGAGCTGCAGCCACAACAGGTCGGTCAGTTAGATGGGACAACGGCAGTGAGCACCGTTACGACCTCTGGCTGGTCATACCTAATAACCACAGCCAGTACGGGGTGAGAATTTGCGCGATCCGATCGTTTACCTACATATATGCAACAACAACACCATGTACTCGGGGTGCCATTGTCATCAAGCTCGGTGTTGATCTATCGGTTGATATGTTGACCCCAAGTCAGCTAAGCAGCCGCTGTGTGGTCAATAGAAATGGAATTGTAGGTCCACTTTGATGCAATTAATGCATTCACTGAAAAAAACTAGCTGCACATTTTCCAAAGCATAGCTTTGGAAGAAACTTTTACTTTTTAACTTTCAATATACAGGTATACCTCGATTTAGTGGACATTTCAATTTTCGAAATGTATGTAAAATCGAAGCATTTTTTTTTTCTTTATTTACATAATAATTATATGCCAAAATGTGCCAAACCATATCAAAACAGTTTGAAAACTAAGATTTTGATAAAAGGCTCGGATTTTTTGGCATATATTAGTAATTCTACGGCGATGTTGCCGTATTGTCTTGATTTTAAATAACCTGTTATAATGTATTTAGCGCAATATATTACAATTGGATCATACTACACCAAAATACGACTATTATAGAAATGTTTATTGTGAATTTAAAGCTTCTAATGATTTAAGAAAAGCAATATAACCTCATTTGACCGTTGAAAATACTTTGACATCCAAAGAAGATGTGCAATTGTGGAATCGAGTTCAGTTCTAGGCCTACTGGCGACGGAGATAGTCGAGTGACGGAGATAGTCGAGTGAAGGAATAGAAGCGCCCGTCTAGCGAATTGGGAGTCGTGAGTTCGAGTCTCACCGGAGTACGTGGATTTCTTTTCATAATTCAAATCTCAATTTGTTCATCGAACACATGTTCTGTTGTGCACATGGATGTCAAAGCATTTTCAACAGTGTAATTTCCCACATGGCTTGGCCAGCCAAAGCTAAATCAAGAAATTGACACTCATTTGACCGATTTTTTGTGTTATTTGAATCAATAATTCGTAATACTTAATTTAACCCTCAATTTAAGGGTTAAGATGGGTTAAGTGAAGCATAACATGCTTGAATCTGCCATGAGAAAATGCGAGCTGTCAGATAATCAACAATAAATATTGTTGATGTAAGCATACTACAATTGAGTCGACCATATTACTTATTCTAACCAGTTCATCAATTTTGACCATTTCATATGATATTATGCGTAATACAATCACAAAAAGGGATTACATAAAAGTCAATGCACAAATATGCTGTTTCGCGACCAGATTATGATTGGCATAACTTTATATTTTTCGCTTTGTAGACATTACTTTGATAAATTTTTCAGCGGTGCCTTCAGAAATTATTCCAGGTTTCTTAGAAAATGTTTAAAAAAATCCTTCAAAAATTTGTACTGGTGTTACTTTGGAAAATCTTCCAAGGATTTCCCACTAGGAATTTTCTGTCAGAAAGTCTTCCTGAGATTTCTTTAGAAAATTCTCCAGGTACTATTTAAAAAATGTGAGATCCATTCGGGAATTTTCTGCAGAGGTTCCTATAGAAACTACCCCCGAGGTTCTTTCACAAATTTTGCAAGGGATTCTTTCCAGAAAACTCCCATGGCTTTTATTGTAAACTCGACATATAATTTCTTCAGAAACATCTCCAGAGATTTTTTTTTACAAATTTCTCCACAGAAAACTCCATTCTAGGATTCATTTAAAAAAAAAAAAAAAAAAAATCTCCCAGAGATTCTTAAAGAAATTCATTCAGGGACTTCTTTGGAAACTCCTCGTAGATGTACACTAAGGTCTTTTTTACACGGCTTTTTTTACACGGATTCGCGAATTAACACGGTAGGGTATAGCGCCACTTGGGCGATGGCTTCTATATTCGTCTGTTTCCACTATAACTCAGTCAATTTTGAACAAATTGACTTGAAAGGTTGTACACGGGTAGATACTATACCTATCTCACCACATTCCAAAAGTTGTGTCAATTGGTTCAAATTTGACTGAGTTATAGTGGAAAACAGACGAATATAGAAGCCACCGCCCAAGTAGCGCGATTCCCTATTTCAACTTTCTCGCGCACTAAGTTTCCAGAAGGGAACTCTTCCTACAAGGATGAAAAAGAACTTTCAAAGTTTTGGAAGGATTGGAGAAGGGGGGGTAATAAATGATTCAAGGTGGCTGAAGGGCGGACGTAGGTGGGGTGAGTGAAGTGGTGGGTGCCGGGGGTGTCGTTACTCGTGGTAATACATGGGGGGTTAGCAGGGGTTGAATGGGGCTCCGAATGGTTCTTGGAGCATGGATCTGTGGAGAACTAATTTCCAAAGCTAATTAGGGTAACCAAAAACTTCCGTGAGTAAAGGTTTGAAGATCTACATGCAAGATTCTGTACAGAACTAATTTCTAAAGATGTTCTTCTAGGTTATCCAAGAACTTTTGCGTGTAAGTGCCTTAAGATGTACAAGCGTAATCAATTGATTGTTGTTATATTGCTGATATGGTGCAATATCATACAGGTCCATGGAGCATGGTTCTGTAGAGGAGTAGTTTTCAAAGATGTTGTAGGTATTCCAACAACTTCCGCGAGTATAGGCCTGAAGTTCTACAAGCGAAATCAATCAATTGTTGCTACATTACTGATGCGGTGTAACATCCTACAGGTCCACGGAGCATAGTTCTGTAGAGAAGTAGTTTTCAATGATGTTCTAGGATTTCCAAGAACTTCCGTGAGTAAAGGCCTGAAGATCTACAAGCGAAATCAATCAATTGTTGCTACATTACAGATGCGGTGTAACATCCTACAGGTCCATGGAGCATAATTCTGTAGAGGAGTTGTTTTCAAAAGTGTTATAGGCCCTCCAAGAACTTCCACAAGTAAAGGCCTGCAGTTCTACAAGCGAAATCATTGCATTATTTACTGATGCGGTGTAGCATCCTACAGGTCCACGGAGCATAGAGGAGTAGTTTTCAATGATGTTCTAGGGCATCCAAGAACTTCCATGAGCGAAGGCGTGAAGATCTCCAAGCGTAATCAATGAGTTATTGATATATTACAGATGCGCTGTAATATCCTACAGGTCCGTGGAGAATGGTTCTGTAGAGAACAACTTTCCAAAGATGTTCCAGGAAATCCAAGAACTTCCGCGAGTAAAGCCGTTGAGATCTACAAGCGCAATCAATGGATTGTTGTTACATCACTGATATGATTTATCATCCTACAAGTCCATGAAGCAGAGGAGTTCTAGGTCACCCAAAAACTTCCGCGTGTAAAAGCCTTACATCTACAAGCATAGTCAGTGGATTGTTACTACATTACTGATACGGTGCAACATCCTACTGGTCTATAAAGCATTGTTCTGCAGGGGAATACTTTCTATCGACGATCTAGGTCATCCAGGAACATCTGTCAGTAAAGGTCTTAAGATATACAAGCGTAATCAATGAATTGTTGTGACATTACTTACGTGGTGTAACATCTTACAGGTCTTACAGGCTTGCCACATGCGGGGAGGACACAACTCCGGACAACTTGGTCCAGAGGATGTGTAGGGATGAGTTTGGCTGGAACGCCGTTTCAACGGCTATTACCCACATCGTCTGGGAGCTACAGAGGAGGTGGCGCGTGGACTCGGAGAATGGCTAGTCCAGATGCAGTACAAGAGGTGGTCCAGGGGTTCGGAGTCGGCTTCGTAGGTCATACCGGTGCCCTGCGGTCGAGATCGACCCTTACAACGATTAAGTGGCCGCGGAGAGGAAGTCCCGGTAGCGGTGCTGTCGTGGCGTCGGTCTACTGGGTTGGATCCGAGCCCGCGGTTGGAAAGGGGTCCCCGGCAAGGGTCGGGGTAGGTGAGATCCTGCTGTCTGCAACCTACGGGTGCATCTGATAGGGCCTGAAGGGTAGTGATACCCTTCCTTTGCGGGCAGGTCAGATCGGGTTGCACGTGGGCATCAGTTCTTGATGTCCGCTCAGCAGTAGGGCGCGGGCGGGGTTGACCCTGCCCGCCTTCCGAGGACAAAGGGAGTGGCGAGGACCACTCGGGAAACTGGCTAAGCGCCAGCATGCTACCGTGATGGACTCTCCAAAGCGAGCCATCGATGTTCGTTGCTGCAGGCTACGCAGCTAACCTTGTGGGTGCGATGTGCACTAGCCCCTCTCTGAAGCAATACCTTCTTGGTGGTTCCGGAGAGACGTAGGGTTTGGCGACCATAGGAATGGTTTAGTGGGTACGAGGAGAGAGTAGTCCTGGATTTTACTTTTGTTGTAGAAGACGGCCTGTCAGACCTACACTACCCTAACCTTCTGTTAGGGTGTCTGTTGTGCAGATTATCCCCCTATGGTTTAGAAGGAAAAAAAAAAAAATCTTACAGGTCTATGAAAAATGGAAGTTTTGTAGAGTAATAATATCCAATGATGTCCTAGGTCATCCAAGAACTCTCGTGAATCTAGGCCTTAAGTGTGATCAATGGGTTGTTATTACATTACTGATGCGGTGCTACATCCTACAGGTCCATGAAAAATTGTTCCAAAGATGCTTTAGGTCATCCAAGGCCTTGAGATCTACAAATGTAATTAATGGGTTGTATTCACTATAGTTAGTCATGAGGTTCAAAGAGCTAACCTGAATGCCAATTGTACATCAAACTATGACGATTGTAGGGCATCCAAGAACAGTCTAGAGTGAACTTAAGGCCTTTAAGCGTTACCAAATATTTCCTTGGGCTTTTGTCGGTTGAAGGGTCTTCAGGGGGTTTCAGAGAGGTGCAACATTTGGAAATCTAAATTCGGTACAAATAAAGAAAATAAATGACCGAAAAAAGGCGAGCAGGACTTCTACACTGATGGAATGACTTTGGTAGGTAATCCACAGCTATTACAAACAACTACGACGGAAACATCACGCTTGTGATTTGTAATAAACGTAATTTTCCAGCCACGGAATACCAGTGCACGATAAGCTGGCTTTTGAATTGAATCTCTAAACCACGTAGATGACATCCCTATTCCCTCCTAATGGGATTGTTTGCAGCCAGCATCTATCGGGTTCCCCATTAACAATGCATTTGGGTTCCCTAAACATTGCGTGATTTAAGTGCTCTAAACATATAGTAAACGAATGAACCGCAATTCCACACGTAGTATTGCATTTATGCATTTGGAGATGTCCACCCTTTGAGTTGTAGGCATTGACATCTTAAAGGCTCTAACACCGAATTAGTAGAATAAAAAAAAACCATTGGTTACCCTTGTAGATCATACCATCTTCAGTCGCGGGAGCTCTTGGAGGACCTAGAGCATCTTTGGAAATTGGTTATTTACAGAATAATGCTTCATGAACAACAGGGACGGCCGTGTAATAGGAATCCGTGCGAGAATCCGTGTCATAGATGACCGTGTAGACGGAAGACTGTATTCAAAGACGCGTTTTGGTGGGAAATCGAGCTTGATTTGAACTCCGCAGAACTCTACGATCGAACAAAGTTCGCCGTCACACGAAGTTAATTATCTACAAAATGCTGATTAGGCTGGTTGTTCTCTAAGGACACGAAACATGGACCCTACGTGCAGAGGACCAACGCGCCCTTGGAGGTTTCGAACGGAAGGTATTGCGTACCATCTACGGCGCAGTGCAAATGGAAGACGGGACTTGGAGAAGGCGAATGTACCGCGACCTGCATCAGCGACCATGACCTGCAAACCATCGTCCACGAAAATCGGGAGGCTACGGTGGGCGGGTCACGAAATCAGGATGTCGGATAGCAACCCGACTAAAACGGTTCTCGAAAGTCATCCGACCGGTAGGTACAAGAAGATGTGGTGCGCAGTGAAGGATGATTTGCGGACCATTCGCAGTGTGCGGAACTGGAGACGCAAAGCTATGGACCGAGTAGAATGGAGACGACTACTACGTACAGAAGAAGATACTCAGACCTTAGTTTGACCGGCAGGCAGGGACTCAAACTATTCTGGAGTTTAGAAAGTTCACGATTCTTAAAATAACATTTTCATTATTCGAATTCACGATGTGCCCTAGGATGTGCCCAACATATTTCTTAAGTCAAAGTTACTTTCATAGATCGAATTGTGAATGTCCTATTTAATGAATATCAGCATATTTCTTACAGTGTACCACGCCACCTCTTAACACGATGGTAGGCGATGAAATTATTGATCTAATCAAGGCAGGCCACCGCAAATGGATCCGTCTGACTGACCGACACTCAATCGTTTTCAACAAAGTCACCCGAAAGGGTCCTAGCCTGCGCAGCAGATAGGTTATCCATACGCCGCAAAAGAAACTTCAATCAGCCGAAAAAATCGGATTCCGCCCATCCGGTTAGGAGAGGTCTTGCCGCGCCGGCTCTAAAGGGGTGGGAGGTACCATTATTTAACATGAATCAATTTCTTCATCAAATACATATGACCGCCGCCGCTGCTGCTAAGCCGGAGCGCCGCCACCGAGGGTTGCCTTTAATCCGCGGTGCAAATCGCCGCCAGCAGAATGACCTATGACGAGTTAAATTGTATAGGCAGGCAGGGAGATCTGTCGGACGTCGTCGTCGTCGTCGCCGCTGGCTAATTGCCCCCGTTTGGGTTCAGTCCTTTGTGGCCTCTTTTTTCTCTCCACTGACTGCTTCTGAATGAGATTTCATCACCCTGCTCATCATCATCGTGGCTTTTGGTTGGACGGATAGATGGGTCGCCTAATGGACGGATGACCGATTTGTCGAGAATGCGATCAGGCCCTAGGCTAGGACGGGCGGTGGCAGACCTCCGCTGCTGCTTTGGGCGATGATGGCACGGTGCGAAACACGAACGGACAATGACTCCTGTGGAGTCCGCGGCGGGGTGATGATCAGTGTGTTGATCGGGTGAATGCGAAGAATAGATGAGTCAGTTGAGTAGGTATAGTGTATCACTCGGGTGCAGCCGCTAATGATCGGCAATGGGTGTTGAAAGCGTTTGGTCCGGTTCCCTAGAGGTGGCACATGGATACCTAACTAATGGATCATGCAACAAAGAATGGATCTGTACAGTGTGTACCTACACACCAAATTTTTTGAAACGCTCCAGCACAAAAAAAATCAACAAAATAAATTGTTGCTGAATTTCAGCACAACATTGCTGATCAACTGTCAAAATTGCTGGATGGTTCAGCAAGTTCCAAAATAATTGCTGATATTCAGTAAATTCGCATTGCTGAATGAAATCAGCACAAAAAAAATCAGCAAAGTTTGCTGAATACCAGTAAACAAAATTTGCAGTGTAGATGATGAAGGCAGTCCCAAGGAATGACCCATTTTACGAGACGTTTTGGATCAGCTGATCGCTCATTTCCTGAATGAAAATTTGACAGGAGGTTGCGCCCAAGCCCGTGAGTGTTAATATCAATATCAACACTGTTGTCGTTTCGTAAAATAGACTATTTTAGCTATTGCAATCTTATGGACAATGTGGCAAAATACAGAAGTTAAGCCACAGACAACAGACGCCACACTTAGAGTAATTTTAACACTTTTGTGTAATAATTGTTCACTGCTTTTGAATGAATAAACAGATGATGAGTGGGAGTATAACCCAAAAATTATCTAGGATCATCCGCAGGCTATGCATTTAGTCGGCCCTCACGAAAACCAGCCTGGTACTCGCCGACGAAGGACTCTTCAAGAGGTATCAGTCTGTTGAACAGGACGTGCGATAGTATATTGAGTACTAGATCACTTTGTTCACGCCTTTGAGCGATTTGAATGACGTCATAAAAAAAACTGGCCAGATTTCCGGAATATGTCATCTTCTAAACGTCGTACACCGTGGGGACTAACAAAAGGAATCATATCGAATGCGTATTATGTACTGTTACATTTACAATAAATGTCCCATGTAAATAATAAAGATCCCAATTATAAAATTTGAAAAATGTAGGTGTTAAAAAACGGTTTCGTAGTTCGGTTTTTCCGCTAACTCGACTGGAAATAATAGTATTTATTAAATTGATTCCAAAGCTACAAATATCATCCACTTACAAATTAGTTTACCAACTATCCGAACAATCCAACTTTGATTCCAGCCTTGGCTTTAGAGGTTAGAGCAGCTGTTAACACTTAAACTACTGAGGGGGTGAAAACTCCCGCGAACTACCAAGGGTCCAAAAAAAGTCGGAAGTCCAACTTTGACAAGGCATTTCTCGGCCGTTTTTCAACCGATTTTAAAACTTTTTTTGCGATGGAACCGGACAGGTTTCACAGCGTCCACCTTAAAGATTTTAAAATAGATGCGTCTACCCAAAGTTATTAGGCAAAAGGCACTTCCTACTTTTTTTGTGAACGCCTTTTTTTGCACACTTTGATCAATAAAATAAAATTTAAAGCGATGACATATGATTTTTTCGACTCTAAATCATGCGTACAGCCGGAGTGAATGCTGCAAGGGCTGTCGGCAAGAATTGTCAAAATTGAATCACCCCTCGTCATAGCGTAAAAAGCTGGATAATAGTGATGTAACTCCAGGGAACTACTCCGCCACACTGCAGAAATACGTAGCCGAAAACAGATGGGCTCGTCTCCGGATCGTTCGCCCAGCCGGCATCACTGTATCAAGAAAAGGCCGGATCTCTCCTGTATGTCAACTTGCATTGCTTGGTCCCCTTGTGGTATCGCAAAACCCTCTTGGTCGCTATCCAGTGCGGAAGGGCCAAATTTCTGTCTGGCCTCGCGTACTGTGCGATAAACTCAAGACCTCCCATCAGCTCGCGAAATGGAATTTCCTTCATCCTTTTACATCATTTCATGGCTCATCGTCTTCAGCCTTGAAATTCACTGAATCTGCTTAGCTTGAACTTTGTCCTGCATCCTGTATTCATCACGCAACTGCTGTTTAACATAGTCGACCAATCCTTTATCGTTGAAGAACGAAAGACCGTCACGATTATGATCTTACCACATTCCATCTTGCAATATACACACGTGTCGTACGCGCTCAACGCATCGAATTCTACCTCCATTGCTTCAACTCTTCGGTCCCGGTTGTCTCGACATAGCGCTTACAGCAGCGTATCCGGGTCCTTGAATACCTGTGGAATATAATCCGGTGAGAAATGGAGGAGGCCGATATCGCAAGAAAAATTCTACTTACCTTGGACTGGGCGCTTCCAGTCACTGTATCCAGTTGTGCACGTTGAATTTCAAGTGCTACTTCCTACGGGTGTGACGAAAGCGTAGTGCTGTTCAAGCTGCCGTGCGGTGAAATACGTCCACGTCATGGCCCTTGTTTTATCTCGTTGTCGATTCTGGAGGATTCAGGCAAGACACTGCATGTAACCTTAAAATCGGCATGCATACTTGCATGAAAATCGGCGCTACCATACACAGCAAAAAAATTCTTGTGATATCACATCATTTTCGCTGCACATCAGTCGCGTGGTAAAATGATGTCCAAATTACATCCTTTCCACGCTGCAAAATAGCCGCCCAGCTTGAAAGTAGGACTAGCAATCGCTAGAGCCGGTGTAACGGAAAGATCATATATAAGAAAAATATTGGCACGGATTTGTACACTGATCCGCTGATTGTGAGGCGTATCCCTTACCTCTCGACTATTTCGCCGAGTTAGAGGATAGATGATTAACCTTCACATACCCGAACCCCAACATCTCTTTTTCAAAATGCTGGCATTTCGACAATTTCCATCCGATTTTTTTTAAGTCGCCCTCAATTGATCATAAATTGGTGCCAGTTTATTACATCCAAGTGGCCATGTAATAGCCGGAACCATTCCGGAGATATTCCAGATTGTACTGGGGTCAGAAAGGGTCGAAATAGCTAAAAATGATTATTTCGTGTGTTATTGTGTTTGAACAATCGATTTTCAGCGAAATTTTCATTGCGAAAAATAAAACACAACTGCGTTAATCAGATTTGAATAAGTTGACCCATCTGGATCACCGTGACAGGTTCCGCGGGGGCCTCATTGGGGACACTTCTGGTTTTCATCCAAAACATGTCGTGCGACATATCAAACTTCATGATTTCGAATGACTGAGTCAGAAACGATATCCTGAAGTCTGTATCAAATAATATGGAACATCTAGCATAGGTTCCACGGGGGTGACATAGGGGACATTTCTGGATTGCAACCAAAACATGCCGTGCGACGTATCAAACTTAATGATTTCGAGAGAATGGGGCAGAAAAAAATGACTGAAGTATGTAGCAACTGATATGCCCGTTCCGGAGTACCTGAAACAGGTTCCGCGGGGGCCTCTCAAACACAACAACAGACACCTCTCCCACCCCCTGACCCCAGTACAATCCGGAATATCTCCGGAATGGTTCGGGATATTACATGGCCATTTGAGTGTAATGAACTTTCATCAATTTATGATCGATTGAGGGCGACTTCAGAAAAATCGGATGAAAATTGACGAAATTCCAGCATTTTGAAAATGAGTTGTCGGGGGTTGGGTATGTGAAGGTTAATAAGATACTGCTTCTAGGTATCTGCTGGAATGGGTTTGTTGACACTTTCAGGTGCCAACCACGATGTACATGGAGATTGTGAAAATTGTTGGAAAATGATGTAACCGAGTGAAATTACATCAAAAAATGGATGCATCGCCAAAACTACGCGCCTGGAAATTACAAAATTATTTGCTGTGTACGCTGCGCTTCTTCGTAGGATGCGGAGAAAAATGCGAGGGAAGCGCAATCGCTAGCTGTGAATTTTGTGGCTCTTATAGTACACTACCCGCCGAAGTCATTCGTAGACTCGACATATCCAGTTTCCGTCCCGTAAACTTCTCGAAAAGAGTGACGGATATTCCCTTCATAGGTGACCGTTCGACGCCGCTTCCGCCCAGTATCGTTTGTCCAACTTACCGTCAAACATCAGACTTCTCGCTCGCTCCTGAATCGTCCGATTCATTCCCAGTGTGGATTGCGGAGTAGACCTTGAATACCTTGAACACATCAGTCTTGGCCTCCAGAAAATAGACGAAGGTCACCATTCTCGCGCCATCGATGGTGACGAAATACTTGTTCCCGCTAAGGAAGGCTCTTCGACACTCCGGCGCGTAGTGCCCAAGCTTATCGCACTTGAAGGCTGCTAGGGTAAATAGTGGTAAATATTTGGGGTTAAGTAGTGATTGTACCTCTCGACACTGAGGCAAATTGTAGCCAGCCAAGGCCCGGTCCGACAAATGCTCGCTGATCTTCACGTCGTAGGAGAATTGGGTTGTTTAGTCAATAAAATATTGCTATTTTCTATAGTCCAATCGAAAGAGCTCATTTTTCTGAATATAACGTGATTTTATTGGATTCCAATACCTTTGTTTTGATGGTGAAACTAACAAAACAGTTTTTACTTTCGTGGATAGAATGACAGTTCAATCGATAAAATGACAATTCGACCCGAAAAAAAATTTTCCTCATACAAACGGGAATTTGCCATACTCCAAAAAATATGAAGTTTTGAAATTCCACTATTTTTTGGGCGGAGAATCCGACTATGAGATAATCTGGATACCCCTAAAGAACCCAACTAACCGCTTGCTAGGTTCCCTCCTTGATATTCACCATCTGCATTACGAACGCCCATGCCACGTAGTCGTAACGACCCTCCAGCTTCTCCGCACTGACAAGACGCACTGCTGAACGGAAAGGCAGAGTGTAGTGGCTAACAAGGACTGATTTATTAAGGGGAATCAAATTCAATGCATTCTATGATAACACTGCGTAGCAACTTCTTCGGCTGACAAGCGTTGGATATTGAAACGCATGGTTCTGTTGTTTTTTGGCTACAAAAGAATGATCTTTTGTCGTTTTCGTTTATTCCTTGAGCGAACCTTGTTTCACCCTGGATCGCCCTAACTCTTGTCAAAACGTTTGGTTATTCAATCGTGTCGGATCTGGATCCGACCCAAACAGAGCGAGGTTCGCTCTGCCGATTTTTTTCCGATCCAAAATGGACAACATTATCACCACTGCCACGGCAAGACCGACATTGACCACCAGCAATCATATACTTCTCTGTGGTGTTAATCGTAAGTCCAATCCTCGAAGTCTCCCTCTTAAAAGGTATGAACGCCTCTTCCATGGCCCGACGGTCGATTCCGATGGTGTCTATATTGTCCGCGACACCCAGGAGAATATGCAACTGCCCTGTAAAAGGTTCTGCTCCTTTGCACACCGGCTCTTCTTGCCGCTCCTTTCAGTGCTATGTTGAACAGTAAGTTCGGAAGAGCATCACCCTGCGTCAGTCCGTCAAAGGTAACACATGATGATGAAATTTCATCCGCAACCCGTACACTTTATTATCCATCAAGTATCACACGTCAGTCTATTCTATTTCGCCAGAAAACCATGTTCGATTATCTGTCATCTGCCATAATATGTCCTTTCTTGTATAGAGCATCTATAATAGGTATTAATCATAATTGATAATACCATGTATAATACTCACAATAAAAGTTATTGATTTTATGCATCTGAAGTTAAATAATTATTAATCTCAAATATGAGAACAAAACACACCCGATAAATTTAGTTTTATGGGCAAATTTTAGTTTTCTTGTACACAGACGTCATTTTTGCGACCATATGGTGGTTACGTCAAAACGTTCTTTTCTGTGTAACTCACATCCTATCAGAACAAAAACATTGTTTTAATGATTGGAGCCTATGTTATACATGGTGCACAATATGTTAAGCTGAAAAAGTGAATTTTGACCTATGTGGTGGCGTTTACGTCACCTATGCGAATATGGGCAGCAGTGCTTCCCCTTCCCGTATCTTCAATAGGATACTGCAAGATGACGTCACGAAGCCGTGCACTGACAGTTCAGCGAGCTTGTTTACATGTACTTAGTCTCTGGCGGAGATCCGGCAATAATGTTTTTCGATACAATTTCAGTAAAACGGTAATTAGACGATTGGTTTTGTACTAGTAGAGTTGAATATAATCGATATTTCCGTATCATAATGGTTTCGGGATGGAAAACGTAAATTTAATTTTCGCCGCTCGTTAAAAATTCTAACACCTTGTAAACAAGCTCGCTAAACTGTCATACAAAGTGAGGTTAGATCAGGTGCTTGCAGTACCCTATATAATAAGGCAATCCATGACGACTTTTCGCGATGGGGGTGACAGCCGAAAGTGTATACACAGTGTGAGTACAACTTTACAAAGTTTCGTCAAGTGTCGTCGGTGCTTAACAATTTTTTTTTGTGTTCAACTGTCACCCCGATCATCGGATGTCAAAAATACATGGTAAACAAAAAATATCAGCTGATCGCATCTGTCTCATGGATTGCCTTATACGGTGTTATATAGGTGATTGGGAAACGTCCATAAATTACGTCACGCTGTTAGAGAGCAGGGGGGTTCAGTAAAGTGTGACAAACCCTACAACAATTTCAAAGGTCCCATACAAAAAGTGTGACATAGGAGGGGGGGGGGGGGGTTGAAAAAGAGCAATTTTTGCGTGACGCAATTCATTAACGCTTCCGGTAGCAACCATTGTATTTTATGTCAGCAAGTTTCCATTACGGCCGTTGTACATAATGGGAGAGGGCACTGTTTTTCTCCACATGCCATTGCCAGTTTCGTAAAATCTCCACTTATCATTCTGTTCCATATTCTCTTGAGCCTGAACAATTACATTTTACTCATGCTCTCTTTTCTGGTTGCCGTGGATTCGGCTACTCTTGCTATATCACTCCCTGCTCTGCCGGGTCACGCACACCAGTGTGCTATACACAAAACTGACGACGACGAATCAATCAGAAGACGGTTTGAAAAAAAAAACACATCTGACCCTTAGACAGTCTATCGTTAAGCCATAGTGTATTACCAGAAATCATAAAACTAATATACGAGACGAATAAAGAAGGTACATAGTTCAGATGCAGTTCAGCTGTTGACCAGAGATCAGCTTATGAGTTTCATTTGATAAGTCTTCGAAATGTGACTCTATAGTATTCGTGGTGATGGCGAGCAACGTGTAAGACCAAAGTATCCGTGACCAGCGTTCGGCTTCTGGCAACACTCTTTTCGCCCGTTACCCTCTGACACTCCTCGTAGAACCACCCGCGCCTACACGGAGAAATCAAACTACCTAATTTTTGGGTCGATTTTACTCAAAGCTGAGTATATCGAATAAACTAGTTACCCAAAATTAGGTTGTTTTCTCTCTTTCCCCCACCGATGTTGTCAAAAACAAACAGAGATGCATCTACCCAATGGGGGTCCTTGAGCCCAATAAGCCAATTTTGAGTAAATGTAGGTATACTCAAATTTGGGTTGAATGAGGGGGGGTCTTGGGTTGAATTTACCTACTCTTAAGTATATTTTTTTGCTGGAGCTAAAGGCAATTTACCTAGTGTGAGTTTAATCGATTTACTCAAAATTGGCTTATTGGGCGGAACTATGGGGTTGCGTCAAAAGAACTCAATTTTGGGTAGTTTGGCGGTTCCGTGTAAGTCGTCTTTGGGCAGTGCTGCCGTACTCATCGCTCCGTGGATAGACTCCCACAGCAAGGGCGTAGCCAACTTCTCGGTCAGGGGGGGGGGGGGTTTGTTGGTCAAGCACCCTTAGCAATTTTGTACCTACTAGCTTTTATAACTAGCCGCAACTCGATGAAATGGAATATAGTAACATTATATTCTTAAAGCATTATTTAATCCTTCAACTGTCACGCTTTGTTCAATACGAAAAAACCTGTTCTACACAAATCAACGTGATGCTGATAGTGGTTATCAATTTCTAAAACATTAAGGACTTTCATTTACTCGTGCATTATTTTGTTCCGTTTTTTATTTTGTAAAGGTCTACAAAACAATCATAAGAAATTATAGCTGAAATCTTTTGGAAATTACGAACTTTGAGGACTAACCTTGAATTTCCTGGTTCCTTAATGCATCCCTTTTAAATTATGCCACAAAAGTTCAGCCTATTGGACGCAGTGGCTTAATTTCCCCAACAGGGGAGGAAAGAAAAATTATCTTCCAATACTTTTTGCTAGTGGAATTTCTCCTGGATGAATTCCTGGTGCAATTCCTACAGGAATGCCTGGAAGAAGCCCTGTAGAGTCCCTAGAGGAATTTCTAGAAATATTTCCGGAAGAATCCCTGGAAGATTTTTGAAAGTATACGTGAAGGAGTTCCTGCATAAATTATGGGAGGAATACCTAGAGAAATTTCTGAAGAGATCTCATGAGGAAATCCTAGAAGAAATCCAAAATGATTTTTTGGAAGATTCCTTGGAAGAATGCTTGGAGAAATCCCTGAAGGAATTCCTGGGAAAATCTTTAGCGAGAATCCTGGAGATACTTTTCAACAAATTCCGGGCGTAACTCCTGGAGGAGTTCTAGGATAAGACCCAGCGGGAATTCCTGGAGAAATTTCTTGAGTGAATTCTTGGAGCAACCTCTGGAAGAATTCCTTAAGAAATCTCCAGAGGGATTGTGGGAGGAATTGCTGTGGAAATTTCTGGAAAAATCCGTTGAGGATTTCCTGGAGGATTCCCTGAAGGTATCTCTGGGAATATCCCTGGAGATATTCGTGGAGGAATCCCTGGAGGAATTTCTGGAGGAATGTCTGAAGCAATCCCTGAAAAATTCCTGAAAGTATTCCTGGAGAATTTCGTGGAAGAATCTCTGCAGAAACCCGTAGAGGATTTCCTGGAGAAATTCCTGCAGGAATTGCTGACATAATTTCCGAGGAATGTCCAGGAGCAGTTCCTGGAGGAAATCCTGAAGAAATTCCTTGGATATTTTCTGGAAGAAATCCTGGAGATGGTTCTGAAGAAGTTCCTCGATAAAATCCTGAAGTAATGACTAAAGGAATTCCTTGAAGTATTCCTGTGGGAATTGCTTAAGAAATCTCTAGAGGAATTCATGAAAGAATAACTGGGTGGATTTCTAGAGGGGGTTCTATGAATTTTTTAATTGTATCATTTTTCTATTTCTTTAAAAATCCCTTGAGAAATTCTCGAATCAATTCCTGAAAGAATCTCTGGGGGATTTCCTTGAAGAAATTTGTGGAACTAACTCCTTGAGAAATCCCTGAAAAATTCCTGAAGGTATTCCAGGAGCATTTCCTGGAAAAATTTTTAAAGGTATTCCTAGAGAATTTCCTGGAAGAATCCTGGATGGAATTTCTGGAGAATTTACTGGAGGAATCTTCGAAGAATTTTCCGGAGGAATCCTTGAGCAAATCCCTGGAGAAATTCGTGGAGAAATTTCTAGAGAAATACCTGAAGCTATTCCTGTTGGAATCTCAGGAGAAATTCCTGGAGGAATCCTTAGAGGAATTGCTAACATAATTTCTGAATGATGTCCAGGAACAATTCCTGGAAAAATATTTGGAGGAATTCCTGAAAAAAATCCTGGAAGAGTTCCTCGATAAAATCCCGGAGGAATGGCTGGAGGAATTCCTGAAGGTTTTCCTTAAGGAATTGCTGGAGGAATCATTGAAGGGATTTCTTCAGGAATCTCTGGAGGAATTATTTCAATTAAAATCCCCAATTATTTCAATTAAAATCCCCTGAAAAATTCCTGGAAGAATTTCTAGAGAAATTTCAGGAGGAATTCCTTAGGAAATCCTTGGAGGCATTTCTGAGAAATCCCTGGAAAAATCCCTGAAGAAGTAACTGCAAGAATTTTTAGTGGAATTCCTGGAAGAACCCTTGCAGCAATTCCTGGAGAAATCTCTAGAGGAATGAATAACTAGATGAATTTCTAGAGAAATCTCCAGAAGGATTTCCTGAAAAATTCCTGAAGGTATTCCTGGAAGAATTTCTGATGAAATCCCTGGAGAATTTCCTGGAGAAATCCTTACGGGAACTTCTGGAGATTTCCTGGAAGAATCCCTGGGAAAATTCCTGTAAAAATTCGTGAAGAAATCTCTGAAGCAATTCGTGAAGGAATCTCAGGAGAAATTCCAGGAAAAATGACTGGACCTGGAGGTATCCCTCAAAAATTCCTGGAGAATTTCCTGAAAGAATTTCTGAAAATATCCCCAAAACAATTTCTGAAAAAAAATCCTGGAGAAACGGGTTTCCTTTGGGAATGCCTGGAGGAATCTCTAGAGGAATTCTTACAACAATTACTGGATAAATTTCTGGGGGTATCTTTTTCTTTGTTGGGATTTGAACCACTGCGAATCTTAGATCTAAGGGAGAAATATCTAAAAAATAAACCCTGAGAAATTCCTGGAAGAATTTCTAGAAAATTCAGGAGGATTCCCTGGAGGCTTCTCCAGGAATATCCCTGCAGATATTCGTGGAGGAATCTCTGGAGGAATGTCTGGAGGAATCCCTGAAAAATTTCTGAAAGTATTCCTAGAGAATTTCTGTGGATGTTTCTGAAGGAATTGCTGACATAATTTCTGAAGGATGTCCATTCCTGAAGGAGTTACTGAAGAAATTCCTGGGATATTTGCTGGAAAAACTGCTGGAGATGTTCCTGAAGAAATTCTTGGGTAAAATCGTGAAGGAATGCCAGGAGGAATTACTAGAGGTATTCCTATGGGAATTGTTTGAATCTATAGAAGAATTCATGAAAGAATTACAGGATGATTTTCTAGAGGAATCTGTAGAGGAATTCTATGAGATTTTTATTTCTATTATTTTGCTATTTCTGAAAAAAAATCCCTTGAGAAATCCTCGATTCAATTCCTGAAAGACTCCCTTGATGAAATTTGTGAAGAAATCCTTAGAGGAATCCCTGAAGGTATTCATTAAGGAATCTCAGGAGAAATTGCAGGAAAAATGTCTGGTGGTATCTGTAAAAAATGTCTGATGATATTCCTGGAAAATTTCCTGAAAGAATTTCAGAAAAAAATCTGAAAAAAAGAGAAATTGCTGATAAAATTTCTATAGGATGTACATTAGCTCTTGGGGTAATTCTAGGAGAATTTCCTGGAGGAGTTCCTGGAGAAAATCGTGGATGAAGTTTTGGATGAATGCCTGGAGGAATTCCTGACGGTTTTCCTTTGGGAATTGCTGGAGGAATCATTGAAGGAATCTCTGGAGGAATTCTTACAACAATAACCGGATAATTTTTTGGGGGAATCTCTAGAGGAATCCTAAGAGAAATATCTGAAAAATCTCCCGATAAATTCCTGGAAGAATTTCTAGAGAAACTTCTGGAGGAATTCCTGGGAAATCCTTGGAGAAATTTCTGAAGGAAACCCTGGGGAATCATTGGAGATGTTCGGGGAGAAATCTCTGGAAAAATCCCTGAAGAAGTTCCTGGAGGAATTTTTAGCGGAATGCCTGGAGGAATCCTTGCAGCAATTCATGGAGGAAGATCTGAAAAATTTCTTGGAGGAATTTCGGGAAAAGTTTCAGAAAGTATTCCTAGAGAAAATCCTGGAAATAATTTCTGAAGGAATAACTGACGGCTTTCCTGGAGAAATTCCTGAACGAATTGCTGACATAATTTATAGTGGAATTCCTCGATTAATTCCTGGAAGAATCCCTGAAGGAATTCCTGTAGCAATTTTTGGAGGAATTCCTCGCGGAGATCCTGGAGAAATTTCTGGATGAAATCCTCGAGGAATGCCTGCATGAGTTTCGGGAGGAATCCCAAGAAGAATTCCTGCAGCAATCCCAGGAGTCCCTGCAGCCATTCCTAGTGGAATATCTGGCGGAACTCCTGGAGGAATTGTTAAAAAAAAACCTGGACAAATCTCAGAAAGAATCCAAGGAGGAATCCTTGGAAAATTTATTGAAAGAATGCCTTGGAGAATTTATGATGGAATTATTGGAGGATTCCCTGAAGTAATTCCTGGAGAAATCTTGAGAGGAATTCGTGTAGGAGTCCCTAAAAAATATCTATGGAGGAATCCCTTGAAGAATTCCCGGATCAATTTCTATAGGAATTTCTGGTGAAATTCTTGGAAAAAATCCCGGAAGCAATTACTGAAGGAATCTCTGGGGGAATGTCTGGAGGAATTCATGAAGGAATACATGGAGGAAACCCTGGAGGATTTCTTGGAGGAGTCTCTGAAAAAAAATGTAGAAATTCTTGGTGGGATCCATGGAGGATATCTTAGAGGAACGCCTGTATGAATTTCTGAAGGAATCTTCAGAGGAACTGCTGGAGAAATCTCTAGTGGAATTTCAGGCGAAATTTCTGGTGGAATCTCTAAATGAATTCCTGGAGGAATCTTAGAGAAATCCCCGCAGGAATTCTCAGAATTCCCGGAAAAAATCCTGGGGGAATTCCAGAAAAAAAAAATCGTGGATAAATCTTTCAAGGAATTTGTAGAGGAATACCAGGAATAATTCCTGAAGAAATCGCAGATGAAATTTTATGGATAAATTCTGGAGGAGTCCTTAGAAGAGTTCCTGAAGAAACTCCAGAAGGAACCCCGGAAGCAGTTTCAAGAGCAATTCCTAAGGGAATCTCTTAACAGTTCTGCAAGTACTGAATCAATTCCTGGAGAAAATCTTTACTTACAGAGTACAAGTAGTAATTCCTAAAGAAATCCTAAGAAAAGTTCCTGGGAAAATCTTTGGATGAATTTTTAAAATAAGTTGTTCCAGAAAGAATTACAGAAGCAATTCCCGAGTTAAACCCTGTTATTCTTGGAGGAATCCCTAAAGCATATCCTAGAGGAATGCCAGTAGGGATTAACGGAGGACTCTATAGAAACACTCCTGGAGGAATCTCTAGAGGCATTTCTGAAGGAATTCCTAGATGAAATTCTTGGAGGAATCCTTGAAAAAAGCACTGGAACAATCACTGGAGAAACCTCTAAGAATATCCCATAAGAAATTTCCGGAGGAATGACTGGTGAAACTCATAGAAGAATTCTTGAAAAAATCTCTGGAGCAATCTATGAAGGAATCCTGGAGAAATTCGTCGATGCATCCTTGCAGAAGTATCTGTAAAAAATGCTGAAGGAATCGTGGGATAAATTCCAGAAGCGTTTCTTGGAACAAACCCTGAAACAATCACTATCGGAACGCTGCAAAATGTTCATGGAAGAATTCACGAATGAAAAAACCCTGAAGAAGTCCCTTGAGGAATTTTTGAAACAATCCCTGGAGAAGTTCTTGCATAAATGCCTCAAGGAATTTCTGAAGGTGTCCTCGAAATAATTCGTAAAGAAATCCCAGATATTTAGCTCTTAATATGACGTTTGTTTGAATTGAATACAAGTAAAAATTCGTGTATCAGTAGCACATAACTGCACTCTATAGGAGCAAAGTCCTTCTTTTCTCTACCAGAACCAGTTCCAGCATATCTGGAAAATTTGGCATACTGTTTTTGTACTCCATGAATAAGCATCACAAAATTTAGCCATTCAACCAAGCTTATTATTTGGTAAAATTCTATGATAAGATCGAAGTGGTTCTCTTGGAGAAATACTTGGCAAAATTTCCTGAGGTTCTCGAGTAAAAAAGGTTTGATAATTGTGGATAAAAACTTTAATTATTAGAATAGTTTATTTTTTAAGATATTTTTTCTGGAATTCTGAATTATCGTTAATCATTGAGTTGGCTCGAATTAAAAAAAAATCTGGCAGCCCGGGCCCCCCTCTGGCTACAGCCATGTCCCACATAGTGATGAGATTATCGCTCTCATTGATCTCATCTATCCGCTCGTCCAACTTCTGGTGATAGTCAGTTATCGTTACAGCTTACTTGCATCAAAATCGAAGACTAAAATGTAGTACCAATAAATTCAGCAGTTTTCTGATGATTCAGAACCCTTTTTTATCATACAAAGTAATAAAACGAACGCTAGCTTCTCTATGTTCTGGCTTAACGTCCCAACTGTCTCAGTTGAGTGTTCTATAAACACTTACTAAATTGTTAACTGTGCTTCACATTCGCTATTCCTTGAGCCAATCACGGTCTGTAAAACATGCGTTTGCAAGCTTGGACCACCCTACTGCTGATACATCTCGGCGTTCCTGTAACGACGACCGACGGTTCAAGTTGAATTGGATCGAATTAGTTTTTGCGGTTTGCAACCAACCTGACAGCACATTTTATCATTCTGATGGTCGCTGCGATTGAGGTCGTCATCGGTGCAATGCGGTGCGACTAAAAGGACAATTGTTGTCCCGGCTGTCGACAACGGTTGAAGTTGAGCCTGAGCCCGACACGGGAGTCCTCGTTCGATCGGAACAATTATTGTGTAATAATGTAGATAAATTGTTGGCTTTTGCGAAAAGGGAACCATAATGGTATCATTAAATATATATTATATGGGAAGGCTTTTTTTCTCTTGTAGTTGCTGTTGTGAATAAGTCGGAGGTTCGTTGTAGAATCAATCTTTATTCTCTTCGATCTTACTTGCTAGGTTACATCGATTGATTGGTTAATGGTAGAGATAGACAATGTACAAGTGAGACGGATAGAGTTGCGCTGTGCCAGAGTGTAATGGGAACCAGATGTAGGTCAGTTAGGTGCAATGCTTTGCAATGCACATCGATGCGTTGCAATGCATTGCTGAGTGTTGAATTTCAGGTTGTTTACTTTATGCTTTCGGGTTAGCTTCTCACGCCACATGTTGGCTGGGAAGTGTCATTTGATTTGGGTGCAAAAAAGAGGTTTGTCTACTCAAGTGGTTTTCGAATAGACTGTGGGATACAAGGATGGTTCTTCGCGGTAGGCAATAATGATAAATTATATGTGCAGGCACAGCACACCTACCCCCTATTGGGAAGAATGGTTAATGTAGTTAACCATTCGTTCATATACAATTAATTTGTTTGAAATTTATTTATAGAGTATTCTAATTTTTTAACTATTACAATTCTACTTTATTATTCTATTCTTATGCACTTTTTGTTGTTCATTTGAAATCAAGTTTTCTATTATTACATTTGGATGATCTATATTTATAATTTTGAATGGTCCTGAATACACGGGATCGAGTTTTCTTCGATTTTCTATTTTTAACCAAACTGTGTCTCCAATTTTTGTTCTTAATGGGTTCGAAGTTTGTGATTGAGTTAAATTTCTTGAAGTTTTAGATTTATTCAATAGAGTTTTTGCTCTCGCACATGCTGTTTGAATTCGGTATTTCATCTCGTTATAATATGAATCGGTATTGTAAACTGGATCGATATTGTTAGTTAAATTTCTTGAAAAATGGAATTGTCTTCCATATACTAGTTCGAATGGTGTGAATTTGTGTTCGGTGTGAGGAGTGGTATTGTAATAAAATGTGTAATAAGGCAACCATGAATCCCAGTCATCATGTTGCTCATTGATAAAATGTCTCAAATACTCGTTAAGACATCTGTGGTTACGCTCTAAACTGCCTATTGTTTCTGGATGGTATGCAGTGGAAAAATTTTGATTTATTTGAAGCAAATTGCAAATATTATGAAATATCTCGTTCCTATATTCGGTACCCATGTCTGTTTTGATAACAGATGGGCATCCATACTTTAAGATTAAATTTTCGACGAACGCTTTAGCTAGCGTGTTCGCCTGCTTATCAACTATTGGGGTAACTATAATGTATTTAGATAATTCGCATTGAATAGTCAATGCATAGCGATTACCTTTGTTAGATCTCGTAAATGGTCCTATTGTGTCCATCGAGATAGTTTGGAAAGTTCGTTCTGGTGTCGTTGTATGGATAAATGATTCTTTTGTTTTGATCGTGTGCTTATTCTGCTTACAGAAAAGACAAGATTTAACGTATTTCGAAATAATGGATTTCATATTAGTCCAATAGTAATTTCGTCTTAATTTTTGGAGAAGTTTGTTTATACCTACATGTCCTCCTAAGGGTGTCACGTGGTTTTCTTCGATGATTTTTATTATTTCATTTTCATTTCTTAAAATTTGCGCAGGGGTGTATAGTATCATCTGAACATTAGTCAGTGTTTCATTACACGCAATCTTAAAGTTTTCAGGTGTCACCATTGTAAAAATTTTATCATCTCGTGCAATTGCTAATTTTTCTGTTTCAACGTTCTTGGCCATTTCGTTGATTGTTTTAAGGTACCTTTTTATATCAAGTTTCCTCAATGCATAGGGAAATTGAGCTTGAGCAATGACCCTTTTCACATTTTTTGAATAAATTGTCGCATATAGGTGATTGTTTTGTGTTGAAAAAATTAGTTTTAGCATATTAAATGCATCAATATTGTTTATAGAATCATATGCCATAAGGTGATCAGTCTCATTAGCAGTCTGAATTCTTGGATTTTGTGGAGGTATTCGAGTCATTGATCTTGTTTGAACTCGTAGTATTGGAAGATTTTTGAGTTGTTCCGAGTCTACGCTGATACGAGATAGTGCGTCGGGCCCGACGTTTTCCTTTCCTTTCACATATTCAACGTCAAAAACGAACTCCTCTAAATCTACTCTCATTCGAGTAAGCTTCGATGAGGGATTTGTCATAGAAAATAGGTATACAAGTGGGCGATGGTCAGTTCTGACCACAAATTTCCTACCATAGAGGTAAGGTCTAAAGTACAGAATTGCCCAGTGGATAGCAGTTAACTCCTGCTCTATAGTCGACTTATTACTTTCTCCTTTCGTGAATGATCGGCTGGCGTATGCCACTGGTAAGTCAATATCACCATGGCTTTGTGACAAGACAGCACCGCATGCTAGCTTGGATGCGTCCGTGCTGAGAATAAATGTTTTACTAAAATCAGGGAACTTTAATATTTGAGGGGATAAAAGTTTGTTTTTGAGTGTTACGAAGGCTTGTTTACATTGTTCATTCCAGACAAATTTTGCATTTTTACGCGATAAAGCATTTAATGGAGCAGCTACATCAGCGAAGTAAGGAATGAAGCGTCTGTAGTAATTGCAGAACGCAACAAATCTTTTTACTTCATCTGCTGTTTTTGGCTCAGGATAGTTCAAAATTGAAGAGTATTTGCTTTTATCGGGTTGAATACCCTGTTCGGATATGTGATGTCCTAAATAGGTAACATCCGCACAGAAAAAATTGCATTTTGAAGGGTTCAATTTCAGGTTGAATTTTCGTAATTTATCAAAAACTTTTTCGAGGTTAGCCAAATGATGATCAACTGAGCATCCGACTACGATTATGTCGAATGCACTCTCTGGAGGCAATCCACTCAGAGCAATAGTCATCATTCTCTGAAAACTATTTGGTGAAATATTCAGACCGAACGGAAGTCGGTTGAACTCAAAATGACCAGAAGACGTGGAGAAGGCTGTGAATTGCTTAGAACTTTCATCGAGTTCAACTTGATGGAAGCCGGACATCAGGTCTAATGTGCTGAAATATTTCGCTCGACCGAGTTGATCGAGGATGTCATCTATTCTGGGTAAAGGGAATTTATCGGCAACTATTTTCTTATTTAGTTGCCTAAAATCTACTACCAAACGCCATTTTTTAGTGTCTGTTGTGGACTTCTTTGGTACAAGAAGTATGGGAGAATTATAGGGCGATACAGAAGGTTGTATTATATTATCATTTAAAAGTTTATCGACTTGTGTATTAATTTCTTGTCGATGAATTTCCGGTGACCGATAGTTTTTAATGTATACCGGTACGTTGTCAGACATATTAATATTCTGCTTGTAGAAATTATTGCTTGAGAGTGTATCTCCTTCTAAAACAAAGATGTCGTTAAATTTCCCACAAAGATTCGACAGCTTTTGTTTATACATTTCAGGTGTATTTTTCAATTTTAACTCCTCAAAGAGTTTTTGTTCTCGTTCTTTTATGTTAGATTTGTCGTAATTAAGAATATTATAATTTTTAAGTGGTACGTAAGTCCTTTCAAAATTTTTGTCAATCCGTATGGTATCATCATTCGTGTTGATTAATTTCACGACGTGATTTTTAGAGTTTACTATTGCGTTAGCACAATGAACTCCAGGTTTAATTTCATTAGCTAGTAAAACATAATTGTCGTTAATTTTTTCGAAATAAACGTGTTTAAAAATTTCACATCTTGGTGGTAAAACCAAATCTCCGTTCAAATTGTCCTCAATTGGAATTTCTAGTATTTCTCCGTTGCTAATGACTGTTAGAACCCAAGTATCGTAATTAATGGAGCAATGATATTTGGTAAAGAAATCTCGACCGAGAATTCCGTCTGTCGGTATTGGGAAGTTTTGATCGACTAATTGAAATTTATGTTGCACTGAAATACCATTGGAAAACGTGATATCTGTTGAAGCAGTTCCGATAGTCTCTGTAGATAGGTTATTTATGCCGGTTATCTGACATTTTTCTGAGGAATTAATCGAATGGGATTGTTTTAGCGAATTGATTTTAAAAATTGAAACTTCGGCACCAGAATCAACTAGCAAGGTCGATTCTGTTGTTGAAAATTTTAATTTTAGGTATACAAAATTGCTGCAGGATGTATTAATTTGGAAGCATTGTCCATTATTTAGTTTCGAGTTACATGATGTATAACCTGCCCCTGCGGTTGAGTCGGCTGTTGCTGCTGATGTATGATGTTTTGGGGTTGGCCTTGATATGCTCTTTGGCTCCCAACCTGGCCCAGTTGAGGAGCTAGTTGGTTTTCCGATTGTGCAAAGAAAACGCGTGGAGCTTGAGAGCGAAATCTGCCACGTTCATTGCGATTAAAATTTTGGTGATTTTGCCTCTGATAACCATTGAAGTGGATTTCAGGGCGATGGTTCGATGAGCCGCGTGATTGGTATCTTCCATTTCGACCACGATTTCCGTTACCACGGCTCCTATGATAGCTGTTCGTGGAACGGCTATCACTGTATGTATTAAACCTAATATTTTGAGAGCGATAATGTAGAACGCTATTCGTATTATTTCCCGCTGAATCGTTTTCGGTAACCTTTTCAACCGCTGATGTGAGGGTGGTGAACTGTCCAGCCTTCAGGAGAAGTCTGGTTTCAGAATTTTTTACTCCTGCTGCAAGAGCTTTAACTCCTGCTTTTACAACCATTTTTGTAGCTGTATCAACTGGAACGTCTTCGCTTATATAGGCGCGTTCCAAATCTAAAGTGAGCTTCTCAATTTGCTCCGTAAATTTTCCAACATCGCCGTTCTGCTTTGTAGCGTTTAATTTTGCAACCACTGTTTCGGGTGCAGTTCGAATTTTACATTTATCCTCCAGTTTTTGTATTATAACATCAACATCTTCTGGGTTATCCCCAACTGCTGCTCGCGCTTTGCCTTCCAGGCGGGAAAGTATTACCTGGAGGGCAATCGCACGATTATCAACGGTCAGCAGCGACTTGCACGCTTTAAGAGCGGCTATCGTGCTGTTCAATTTCTCTCCATCACCATTGTACAAGGGAACTAGTATTGGAATTGTTCTAATAACTTCCATCAATTGTGCCATTCTTAAGGATTTATTTATTTTACTAGTGAAAATAATAGCTGTTACCGTTGCTTTGAATGAAATAACCTCAGTTTTACTTTTTAGCTCAACTAAAGACACTATAGCTTGATGGACTTGTTTTGCTTTTTCTAAGATAAAGTTATTTTCCACTGAATTTTCTACTTTTGTGAGGTTTGTTAATTGAGCAAGTAGAATATTTGCCAAATCTTTCTGTTTAAACAAAATCCTTTTAGAAGAGCGTACGTCAATCTTTTGTTTTAGTTCGTTATAAATTGCTTTTAATTTTTCGTATTTATCCTTCATTGAGTCCTATGAAGTAATGAACCATTGGCTAATACAAAATTTGCTGGTGTTTGCTACTCACTCATTTACTCATACTGGACTCCCAGTTCTGCTATAGGTTGGCCTCGCCAAGCGGTGTGCTTCGGGCATTTGTGATTTTTAAAATTGAAGAATCTGGATCAATGAGAGTATAATGGAGGTGTGGAAGAGATGCTTTGTGTGCGTGAGATCCGTGTTTGGTGCAAAACATGTCACTACTACAAGCAAAGCGTGCTCCCATAAGAACGCGTGTCAAATAGTGACGTCACTATTTGTGTTTACATTTTTCTTTGCTTACTAATACATAGCCATCTCTTCTTCTTCCTCACCTGTAATATACTCTCATTGAATCTGGATCATCTGCTATACCATGTTCAGCGCCGCAATTGATTTCGCCGCTTTGAGCGCAATCCTCTGCTCACGCTTTTTATACAAACCATATAGCACTATGGCTAAAAGGATGGCGACCACGATGAGTATTAACCACAGTAATAATGTTTGCAGCTCGTGGTGCTCGTCGTGCGTTTGCTGGTTCTGTACGACTGTGGTGAGATGTAAATCACCGTTTTCGTTATGTTGTTTACTTTGGTGTTTACCCATAATCACTTTAACTCCACTTGGATTAATTAATTTCCTTTTCTAAGTTTCTCTCAGACTTAGAACCTGCACGGTTCGCCATGTGAATAAGTCGGAGGTTCGTTGTAGAATCAATCTTTATTCTCTTCGATCTTACTTGCTAGGTTACATCGATTGATTGGTTAATGGTAGAGATAGACAATGTACAAGTGAGACGGATAGAGTTGCGCTGTGCCAGAGTGTAATGGGAACCAGATGTAGGTCAGTTAGGTGCAATGCTTTGCAATGCACATCGATGCGTTGCAATGCATTGCTGAGTGTTGAATTTCAGGTTGTTTACTTTATGCTTTCGGGTTAGCTTCTCACGCCACATGTTGGCTGGGAAGTGTCATTTGATTTGGGTGCAAAAAAGAGGTTTGTCTACTCAAGTGGTTTTCGAATAGACTGTGGGATACAAGGATGGTTCTTCGCGGTAGGCAATAATGATAAATTATATGTGCAGGCACAGCACACTGTGGCGGTGGAAATGAGGGACATCACTGCGCATCAAGTCCGTCATCGCTGCTGCTGAAGCGATCGTCGAAGTCTTCGTCGTCGTCGTCGTCGTCATCCTTGTCCAGTCGTCCGTCGTAGTTAATAATCATTGGAAAGTGGCTGACGAGTGGCAGAGAAACTGCGCAAAGACCCAATCAGCATCCGAGCCGACCAATCGGAGCCGGTGTTGTTCAACCCGGCGGAGCGGAGCGGAGGCCTAATGGCTGCGCTTTTATGGGGTCCGGTTTGTTGGATGCATTTAAGTGCAATTACCTACTATCTCGCTGCCGCTGCGCTGTTGTCGTGGATCGCAGAGTGGTGGTGGTGGCGGATGATTATGAGAGTGGCGACAAGGGACCGTCGCCATTGGGCTCGAGAGTGATGAGCTTCCGTTGTCCGTTTGTCCGCGTTTTGTGCCCATTTTCTACTTGATGAAGTCCGAGAAGTCGAAGTCAGTCAGTGACGACGCGTCGGACGGACGGACGGTTGATGATGATGTTGATCGGCTCAAATGGAATCAATTAAGAACATGATGTCCTACGGCGCTATTGGAGCGGGAAATGGAGTTCGCGAAACGATCTGTACCTACTTATTGTCGGCTGTCGTTGCCGTCAACGAGATGTATAACATTCCGGTGAACATAGCATTTCTTGCACAATTAGTTGCGATTGGATGATTTGCGGTGAAATAGGAAATAGAAAATGGTTGAGTAGATTGCAAAAATATGAACATGTCATTTTATATGCTCAGCCAGATGCACTACGCACAACAGACAAAATTATTTGTCGATATTATACCAGGATGATTTTATGAAATTCATATAACTAGTCGATAGTATAACATAAAACCCGATTTAATCCACCTATGGTGAACAGAACCCTTCTTACACTTATTAAAACTATTGTTGTATTATTTGTATTTAACATATTTATTTTGTGTGATGGACCAAAAGTTCTACAAAATATTGTGGATTTGGTATCTAGTGGATTGGTTTCCAAAATAGCATCATGGACCATGGACTAAACTACCAGAAATGCCAGACACCTTCTAGAATCTTGTGTGAAATTTAAAAAAAAAATAGCTTACATATTCTGGAATATTGTATCTTTTGTTAACTGCCAAAAGATCTTGAATCGATTAACAAATGGATAAGAAAATCAGCGAGATACACTTTGTCTAATATCTCTTAAACAGTTGAATAAATTAGCTCCGAAGTACTGGGTATTCATGGTTATGGTGTCAAAAGGACAAAAATAATATATCTACTATGCTAATCAGTTTTGGAATTAGCTAATTGTTGTGAACCCCATTAAGTATCACTGCAGAATCCATCTGATTGTATGATAGTAGTTGTTTTGTAGTTGTACACATACACAGCAACTAATGCCCTGGACAACTTTCACCACACACTCTCCCTCACACAATTATTGTATTGTCACACAATGCCTTTTGTTATGTCTGCTATAAAAGACCATGCGTCCCCTTTGGTCGGTCTTTTTTGCCGATCGACCACGCTGTAAGTAAGTAGTGAACCAAGTGTTAATAAATAGTTAAAGAATAGAAGAAGTTCGTTGTTATTCTTTCCGCGCGACATTACACTAATTATTTTGGCTGTCCAGTTCTTGCATTTTTCCCACAATACATAAATTTAAACCTTTCATTTAACATATTGAAAATAATAATTATATTGAAAACAATAACCTGCTAGTTTACACTTTATATGAGGTCAGCATTATTGATTGAACAATAATTTCCCATAGACTGGTCAAAAGCTCATGCAAGATAACAAACGAATATAATAATAAAAACCCCAGATTAATCCACCTAGTGGTGATAGTGCCTTTCTCGTCGAATATGTTCTTAACATTTTTTCCGACCATAAGCCGAAGTGTTCCTGAATCCTGAGAATACTCTTGAACGGAATAAATCTCATTTTCTTCTTTTGTCACAGTGCTCGTTGACTCGTCAATGGGGGTGGAGTTTATAAATAATAAATGTATGTGATGAAAAAATTCTCAAAAAATTAAGCAAAACCGCTTAACTCATCGGTTTTGATCAAAACATTTCTGGAAGACTCTAATTTCACTTTAAAATAGAAAAAAATGGTTTATTTATGTGTGCCCTTCTTCAAAATGTTGAATTCTGACCAAAATTTCCAAGAGGGACCCCTCTGGACTTAAGAGAAAATCGAAATTTGTGTCAGCTTTACTCAGAAAAGCAAGAATTTTATCAAAGCCATAATTGAATTTGGAAACTTATTGATGGCTCATATTCCAACGCTATGTTAAACTTAGGCCGAGCCGAAAAATATCAAACCTCTCAGTTGACTGCTCAACCACCTTCACTAGCACTGGATGCCGATCATTATCAAGACATTTCGGCAATTTTTTTTTCTGCGCACTTAAGCGTATATTTTATTATCATTAGTTATAAGATTCATGTAAAATTTGACGAAAAAAGTGCAAGCAAATGAAATTTCCCATATTATAAAGCCCATTCAAGTTTCAACCGTGTTACAGAGCGCGAGAGCTCAACCAGTTTCATCAAAATTGTTCGCAGTAATTTTAGACGCAAAAGAGGATTGGTGCTATAAAATTTAAATTTTTCCATACAAAGTTGATCCATCCTACTGCATAATGACGCCTCAGGAATCTAAAATGATGTAATTTGACAAGATCGCTTATATATTTATAAAGACTTTGTTCTTTTACACATATTAATCGCATGCATCGATTTTGTTCACCTGCGTAATTTCAGCAATCGATCCAATCCTGATTCTACAACACTGCCGGTAATCTTAAGTGTGGTCAGAGAATATTTTCTTGATGCCCGTTTATAACGAACATTTTTGATGACTCATTTCAAAGTGCAAATTTTCGGTAATACCAATCCGTGTGGTCAATTATTAATTTCAAATAACTCAACGTACATATGTGCAGATAGGTAAATTATTGGCTAAATTTGGAAAAAATTCACAGCTCAGGTGAGATTTGAACTCACGACCCTTATTCGCTAGACAAGTGCTTTACCAACTAAGCTACCGAGCCAATTAATAACCCTGCAACTTAGTTGTCATAAGGTTCAATTCTAATCTCATCGATCTATCTCATCTTCCCCTAAACCGCAAATATAACCATCTTTATTGTACATATGCACGAAGAGCGAAAGCAATTTGTTTATTGTTTGAAATCGCTTTCGCTCTTCGTATATATGTACTACAGAGATGGTTATATTTGCGGTTTAGGGGAAGATGAGATAGATCGATGAGATTAGAATTGAACCTTATGACAACTAAGTTGCCGGGTCATTAATTGGCTCGGTAGTTTAGTTGGTAAAGCACTTGTCTAGCGAATAAGAGTCGTGAGTTCAAATCTCACCTGAGCTGTGGAATTTTTCCCAATTTAGCCAATAATTTACCCATTTGTACATATGTTCGTTGAGTTATTTGAAATTAATTTTCGATAATTTGATGTTTCGCATGCATGGGTTTGGTTTAGTTTTTTTAATTGGTCACTTCCGACGGGACACCTGGAACCGGTTCCGGAACACAACCGGTTTAGATACGGTATGAAACTATTTTCCTGCTAACCGTTCATCTAGATATCGAAAAAGACGCTCTTCACATGCCTGGGTTTGGTTCACCTTTTTAATTGCGGCCACTTCCGACAGGACATCCGGAACCGGTTCCGGAATACAATTAGTTCAGATATGGACTGAAACTATTTTCTTGCTTACCGTTCATCAGGTTATCGAAAAAGCCGCTCTTTGATGTGTCGCATGCATGGGTTTGGTTCACTTTTTTAATTGACCACTTCCAGTGGGACAGCTGAAACCGGTTCCGGAACACAACCGGTTCCGATATAGTCTGAAACTATTTTCCTGCTAACCGTTCATCTGATTATCGAAAAAGCCTCTCTTTGATGTGTGGCATGCCTGGGTTAGGCACACTTTTTTAATTGGCCACTTCCGGCAGGACATCCGGAACCGGTTCCGGAACACTACTGTTTCAAACATGGTCTAAAACTATTTTCCTGCTTACCATTCATCTGGTTATCGAAAAAGTCGCTCTTTGATTTGTCGCATGCCTGAGTTTGGTTCACTTTTTTAATTGGCCACTTCCGGCAGGACATCCGCAACCGGTTCCGCAGCACTACCGGTTCAAACGAGGTTTGAAACTATTTTCCTGCTTACCGTTCATCTGGTTATCGAAAAAGTCGCTCTTTGATGTGTCGCATGCCTGAGTTTGGTTCACTTTCTTATTTGGCCACTTCCGGCGGGACACCCGGAACCGGTTCCGGAACACTACCGGTTCAGATATAGTCAGAGACTATTTTCCTACTTTCCGTTCATCAGATAATCGGAAATGCCGTGGTTTGATGGGTCGCATGCATGGGTTTGTTGCATTTTCATATCTGGCCCCTTCCTGGGGTACCGGTCCGGAACACCTAAATGGCCATAACTCCGGAACGGCTGGACCGATCTGAACCATTTTCAATAGGAAACAATGGGACAATGTACCCCGTCGAATGAACCATCGATCGTTGAAATCGGTTCATATTTACTATCTAAAAATGAGATGACCTTTTTGTACACATACACACACACATACATACACACAGACATTACCTCAATTCGTCGAGCTGAGTCAATTGGTATATAACACTAGACTCCTCCGGGGGCTCTATCAAATTTCCGTTTTTGGAGTGAACATATAGCCTTTCGGTACACCTTGGTGTACGAGAAAGGCAAAAAGGAATTTATTGAAATACTCTTCGCATGATATCTCATCAACCAAATGTTCAATCGAAATAAAATTTTAGGGCCTTTTACAAGGATACTGTAGCTTTCATTTGGTGCTAAGAGAACCCAAATCGGTTGACAGACAGCTGAGATATTTATTATGATACACTTGGTCAAAAATCTCTCAAAAGATTAACCTGTATTACTCCCAAGTACTCTTTGAAAGATAGCTCGATAACCAAATGTCCAATCCTAATAAAATTTCTGGGCAATCTACTAGGATGTTGTAGCTTTCATTTGGTGTCAAGAGAACCCAAATCGATTGACATACGGCTGAGATATTTAGTATGATACACTTTGTTAAAAATCTCAAAAAGTTTAGTTGTATGACTCCTAAGTAGTCTTCAAAAGATATCTCAGTAACCAAATGTCCAATCGAAATAAAATTTCAGAGCGTTTTACTAAGATGTTGTAGCTTTCATTTGCTGCCAAGAGAACTCAAATCAGTTTACAGACTGCTGAGATATTCATCAATATGCTAAATGTCAAAAATCTCTCAAAAAGCTAACCTATATTACTTCAAAGCACTCTTCGAAAGATATCTCGGTAACCAAATGTCCGATCGTAATAAAATTCAATAGGGTTCTACTAGGATGTTGTAGCTTTCATTTGCAACTAAGAGAATCCAAATCGGATATCAGACGGCTGAGAAACGTGCGTGACTTTTTTGTAATATACGCACACACACACATACACACACATACACACACACATACACAGACATTTGCTCAGGTCGTCGAGCTGAGTTGATTGATATATGAGACTCGGCCCTGCGGGCCTCGGATCGAAAGTCGGTTTTTCGAGCGGTATGGGTGTAAGAAGGGTAAAACAGGATGTAGTTATTAGATTACAGCACCACACAAGTTACCCGCAAACCGTCCAATCGTATTAACCACCACCCAATGAGAGTATATTACAGGTGAGGAAGAAGAAGAGATGACTATGTATTAGTAAGCAAAGAAAAATGTAAACACAAATAGTGACGTCACTATTTGACACGCGTTCTTATGAGAGCTCGCTTTGCTTGTAGTAGTGACATGTTTTGCACCAGACACGGATCTCACGCACACGAAGTATCTTCTTCCCCACCTTTATTAGACTCTCATTGACCACCACCGCCTTGCCAGTAACATCCCCAGGGCCGCATGTAGGGAGGGGCCGTAGGAGTCCACATTTTTGGGTCCTCCTCAAAAAACTTTGTTAGATGGCTGCACAATAATTTTTTCACATTTCTTAAGTACTGTTGGGAAACAAAAATAGATATTCATGTAACGAGTTGCAAAAAGATTTTTTCAACACGAGTCGTACATTTATCCAACGAGGCTTGCCGAGTTGCATAAATTCGAAGAGTGCTGGAAAAATCGAGTTTTGCAAGGAGTTCCATCCAAAATTTTATGCAATGATTTTTTCATTATACAACCTATTTGAGTTGCATACCCAAGAAACAATTATTCATTTAAGAAACATTGCCCAAAGCAGTGCTATTAAACCATACGTTGAATTATATTTGGTTTAGTTGAAATTAAACCATTGTTCAACTCTTGTTAGCCCAGAAATGGAGAATCTGTTCAACTACTACCTTTCTATAAGCATTGTGAAAATTATGTTTATTCAATGATCGTACCTCGGTTATGCAGCGGTTGTTCAACGTGCAAACCATCCGTTATTTACAAATATTTCAGGAACTTTTCTTCAACGTTTATTAAACGAAGACATGTAATGTTTTTTTTGTACAATCGTCTAATAAAGGTCGATGACATTATTAAAGCCAACTAGTTGCTTAGTTCATAGTACCAAGCTTTCTACAGCAACTATTCCACTACAATTCAATCAAAACAGAAGGAATCATTTATATTTAAAGATATGATTGAATTAATGCTATAAAGAAGTTTCTTATACGTTTTCTCATACAATAAATTAGCAAAAATGTATTATTTTTGTGCATTTTCACAAATGTATTCCAATCAGTGAATCAAAATTCAACCATCGCGCAACAATAATGACAATGTCGCAACCTGTATTTGTTGCGACAAACAAACCCATGCGACATAAGTTTGTCCCAACTTGAAAATAATGCGATTAACATCGTACATCACGAGTTTAGAGATTTTTAAGCCTGCATTGCGATTTTCGAACGGTAACTTCGAGTCGGTAAACACTGCAACTCTGGTGAAGCTCTATCATCAAACAGTTTCGACTTTGGGTTAGCAATAATTGATTATTCACGAGTTGAAAAATACGCAACAAATTCAGCTTCCGTTTTGTCTGCAACAAAAAATTTCGAGATCGTGTCATTATCTGTTACCAGTAGGGATGAAGAGTAATCGCCGCACCTTCTTTGTTGCTTGTTTTGTGCCTCTTTTGTCTGACAATTCTCTTCACTGATTCCAATTGAAGCAATTTCATGTAACCTATAGCAACGCATTTGAATTACATTTTTATGGAACAACTCACAACTATGACAAGACTCGAACTTGGGACCCACTGCTTCACTGTCATCTGCATCTGCTCTTCTCCAATCAGGAATACTTGAATCGGAAGGTTAGAAGCAATATTTTAATATTGAGTCAAATACGTTACCGTTCATAAGTTACATAAACATTGCTTAAGTATTTTTAATCGACTAATTGTCCACATCAACATTGAAGCTGATCAATGTTTGATTAATCATTACCGCAACCCTTACTCATGTTGTTAAACTTTTCT
Source organism: Aedes albopictus (assembly GCF_035046485.1). Taxonomy (NCBI): domain Eukaryota; kingdom Metazoa; phylum Arthropoda; class Insecta; order Diptera; family Culicidae; genus Aedes; species Aedes albopictus. The sequence continues at coordinate 57,789,488 of NC_085136.1, forward strand.
GGAAGCTTTGTTCATCGGCAGTGCTACTAAAGCTTAACAGTTCGTTTGTATAACTAACAAAATTATTTTGTAAACATAGCGGCTCATCTAATTTTTTTTTCATTTCGAACACCGAACAAGTGAGTTGTGTATAGTTTGTGTTACTTCTATTTTGTGTTGCAACAAAGTGTCTGTCACTCGAGTGAAATTATCCTGGCGTTGAATGGATTCTGTTCCCGCTCGAGATTTAATCGATTTGAAGTTCGATTCTTGGCATGACGCAGAAGCGTACCGATGGGAGAACTTGTCGTTGATAGGAGCGCCATCAGCTGCCGTTTTCCAGAGCTCGCTGGTTTCGCCGCGCAGTATAGTATGAAAGGTTAGTTTTGTTGTTTTAATAAGTGTAATACAATTATGTGTTGCTGCAAGGCTTTTATTTTAAACATCACAGGACATCTTATTGTCATGAGTAGCAGTGACCATGTTTACAAATGTGAACGTGGTGAACAAAGGCAATTAAGTGGTACTATAACACCATTAATCAGCAGCTGAACAAAGAAATCAAGCAAGTGTTGTTAAACTACGCTTCAGCTACTATTTCCACTGTGAATCACATGTTGAATAACGGCTTCTAATACGTCGGAAACAGCTTGTCTTCGAACATTATTACAACGCTATTTAGCAAATAATAGAAATTTTTCAACATTTTTTTAGACTTCTGTTCGACTAGTTATTCAATTAACAGTTACATGATGAACAAAAGTGTTATTTTCATCGATTGAAATGTTTAATCGACACGTTGACAAACACACATTCTTGTTCAACTGTTAGCGCTTTTGTAGAACATTTGTTAAACTTGCATGCTTATTAATGGCTCTGAATTGTTACTTGGGTAATGTTCATAATGCAACTCAAATGAGTTGCATAATGAACATTATGCCCTTTTGCCTTTCTCGTACACCAAAGTTCACTCAAAAAACGAATTTTCGATACAAGGCTCAGAAAGTCGAGTCACATATACCAATCAACTCTCTTCGGCGAATAGCGATGATGTCTGTATGTGTGTATGTCTGTGCGCAAAAAAGTTCACTCACTTTTAAGGCACTTCCCAAACCTTAAAACCACGATGTCAGCCAAAAAATCAAGATGGTGACCTAAAATCCAAGATGGCGGCTAATAACTTAAAGAGGTGGCTGTATTAAGGAGTTTAAGGTTCTAAAACCATGCAATACGGGTATATTTGGTATGGAGAAGATGTCCGGAGTCCATAAATGGTGATCAGAACATCCAAGATGATGGCCCAAAATCCTAGAAGGCGACCAAAATTCATGATGGCTGCTGTTTTAAGAAGTTTAGGGCTCTAAAACCATGCAATATGCGTGTATTTGGTATGGGGAAGATGTCCGGAGTACAGAAATGGGAACCATAATATTCAAGATGGCGGCCCAAAATCCAAGGTGGAGATTGTATTAAAAAGTTTTAGGCTCTTAAGCCATGCAATAGATGCAAAGAATAATAGATCGGAACATTTTTCCGCAAGGAAAAGTAACAACTGCATTTGATTTGCCCGACAGGCGTTACGAGCAATTTTCATTTTTCTCCAGCTGCGGATCGCTCAAGGAGTTTTGACAGCGAAATCATTTCTTGGCCTTTTTTTTCACAGTACTTATCAGGTAGTATAAAAGGATAGAATGTCATCGTTATCAGATCACCTGTGCAGTGCATAGTTACCTAAGCGTGTATCATGACAGCTGTCAATTTCAAAGCAAGACCAGTATACCGTAATCAGAAACTTATACTGGCGTCGTTCTTGGTGTTCCCGAGGTACTCCAAGCTGAGCTAGGGCACTAGGAAGTGTTGTACATAGTGGCTTCCGGTTGTATGAAATTTCTGAAGAGGCCCAGTAGGGCCCACTACTGAGCCCCCGCCTCGCCTAGGCTTTCTCAACTGGTTCGCTTAGGTAAGAATCATCACTGCCTCATATGAAGTCGATGGAAAGGCCTTAATTTGGGACTTTGTATTCAAAATATTCCCGGAAGATTGGCGACAGTGAAGATCTGTTAGGGTAATTCGCCAATTGTTGAACACTACCCAAATGATGAACAGTTTCTGAATATTTTATTATAAATCTTACTTAAGTAATTTTCATCCAACGTAAACGTAAGATGTAGATGCATATACATGTGGGTCACGATATTGATCTAACTAAGTTACAAAATTATACATATTTTTCGTCAAAAAAAATGATTGAAAATTTTGTACCGCTGATGACGCGAAAACTGCACAATTCTTTAGATTAATTTTAAGAAATTGCTGTTACGAAATAAGCTTTGCGGGCAAATCGACCACAAATATCAAAGGCACACCATAGTTACAAGAACTGGAAGGATGCCATTAACAGTTTAACATTGTTTAAAATCACATTTTCATTGTAATTTAAGTTAAAAAAATATTTTTCTTATCACACTATCATTATGCATCCATGATCCAATTGTTGAACACTGGCATAACCTACGATGTTAGCATGACTGCTAGAATTTTTTTTCACTTTACCTAACCGTGTATTTCATGGGGTTTCAAGGGCGTTCCAGAGGTGTTCAAGAGGAATTCAGAGTGTTAAGGGGCTCCCAGGAGTATTTTAAGGCGTTCCAGGAGGCTCAGGAGCAACCCATGAGTTTTCAAGGGATTTCAGGGTCGTCCCATGAGTGTTCTTGGGGGTTGAGTGGGTCCCATGGGTTTCTAGGAGAGTTTCAGGGACTTTTAAATGCGTACTTTTCTTCTATCGTTTTCGCTTCTAATCAAATCTTCTCTGCCATTTTTGCATCTAGTCATGTTTAAAATGGTTTCAGTCCACTAGAGCTCTCTTCCAATGTGCGTTTACTTGTCATTTAAATGAATTCAGGCCAAACATTTCAATAGGTCCTATCTGCATTTGAGAGGCTCTCTTTGTTCACTTTCTCTTTCAATTATTGCAATGTAATGATACACTTTTCAACTATTTTTGCAGTACAAATCAAAAGACGATTGTTTTGACCATCGTTCAATGCAAGGAGACAATCATATTACAAATAAACAGCTGAGATATTAACGAAAGAGAGGGAAACCATAGAAAGCCTCTCTTCTGCAGATAGGACCTTTAGACATGTTTGGCCTGAATTGTCACTAGCTCGGACTAGCTGGGCACAAAACACGAAAAACCTGGAAAAAAAATCCGCCAGAGTGAAAAAATATCGGATGTCGGGTCAAAGTCGGGTCAAATTTTATCAAATGTTGGACCACTGTTGGACTCACATCGGATAACTGTTGGGTCTATGTTGGGTTTGGTGGCCAAAATAAAAACAGGTGAATGATAGGTTGATGTCGGGTTATACGTCATCAATTACGAACAAAGCTTCAACCGTTCAACAATTGGCAAGAACCGTCCAACATTAGGATGAGCTAGCTTAAGGAAGCGTTCAACATTTGGGTTACAGACTTCCCATACAAATGCTCTATTTTCTCTTAGAAAATGGAATTTAAGGGAATACAAATTCAATGGGCAGTATAAGGGATAAGTAGATCTAGACGTTCACTGGTTATTTTTCAACTAAAGTGGAATTATGCACGGAAAAACAAACGAAAACCAAAATGCCGGTACTAACCGTTCAACAATTGGCGAATTACCCTACGTTGTGAACCGGCCGTCGGTGAAGCTGGCTTTATAACTTCCTATGAACTCATTCATTTCCATATATTGGTGACTCATCTTGATGAGTTCAGCTGTGATACTATCCTTTTCAGATGCTTTTAAGGTTTTGAGCTGATTAACGGCATCCTTCCCTCAGATTGGGAGTTAGATCATTTCCGTCCTCTGCTGCAAAGACGTTGTCTTTACTTCATTGCCTTGGTCGTCCGTACCTACCTATGTTCTTCGCGGCGTTCAGGAGCTCTTCAAAGTGTTCCAATCACTTCCGTCCGTCGATCAATCGTACTTCCGCGTTTCTTTCGAAAGAAGCGGCTTCTGCTGTTGCCGCTTTCTGTTCGTTCCACGTTTTGCCTGGTTCCTTACTGCAGCCTTGCCCTTCGCGCTGCGTTTTTCTCCTCCAAAATCGCTCTGAAGTCCTTGTTGAACCATTCGTTCCGTCCACTCCTTTCCACACGTACCCGATGGTGCTCTCGGTTACGTCGTTAATGGTTTCTTTAACTGTACTCTATCAGTCCTCTAGACAGCTATTGTACTCACGTTCAAGGTGCGCTTAGAATGCATCCTTGTCATCATCAGTACTTTCGGAGTGTCGGTTGTGCACGCTGATTATGCTGAAGTTGAAGAACCGGCTTTTGATCCTAATCCTGCACATTTTGTCGACGATCGGTCCAATCGGTCACCAGCTGCTCATGCGCTTCTACATATCGCCCATCACGATAAAAAGTGTTCCCTGTTGACGTGTGTTGACAAAGCTCTGGTAGATGGTATGATTACTTCTAAACGTTTGCACCATGGATCCTATCCAACACACCTCCTGCAAAGTATCTTTAGTCAGATCGACGGATATGCGGATGCTCCCAATGGAATTTAGAGATCTGTAGTACCACGTACAGAGGTTCCAATCGCCAGTCCCTCTTCTCTTCGTCGCTGGGATCGTCGCCAATTGTATCGATTCTTATTCTGTTGTTGCTTATTCGGTGCTTGGTTATCTGAAGGCCGGCTCGAAGAACCTAATACCAATCAATCCCCAGGTTTACTGTCCGGAGGGCCCCAATAAGTTTACCGAAGCAAACTCCCTGTCTCTGTCTGCATATGACCAACGTTCTCACCGGAGTTGGTTACCCTATCTACCCTAAGGTTACCCGTATCACAGCCGGTTCCATCCAACTAGGATGTAGGGATCGGAGTTGCATGGCAGGGAGCTGAGGGACCTTACAAGAGGTCTGATTCGCTGTACCTGCTATCCCAACTAACATTTTCAGCGCTATAAGCTTCAGTCATTTGCTTTCTGTTGTGTAACCATCGAGTAAAAGCAGTCAACGCTGAATAAAAGGAAAGCTAGTCAAATATAAATCATAAGCTAATACACGACTGCAAAACAAGCACCATCCAGCTACCAAACTCGGTTTTCAGAAATCCACTGGGGCTGCCTTTACTCCACTCTATTCCAACTCCGGGAGATTTCCCGGAAGATGTGAAAACTTGAACACATCGAATAGGAGTCCCCACTAACAAAACAGCTACTACTATACAGTACAATTCGTTATACTGACAAATCCCCAAACCAGCAGCGCTTTAAAGGCCGTTATGCGATTTCATTACGGCTAGAAGCTGTAATAAAGAAACTGTTGGTTTACCAACACGGCTTGTCGGATGTAAACATTATTGTCAAAACAAACTTTAAGCGGGATATATAGCTACTACACAAATTCTTTACAGCTATCCATCTCTGTGCTGTGAAATTATTTGGGTTGCTTTTATTGCACTTTAATTCAATGCCGGAAGATTTTCCGGAAGATGTGCAAATCGAGTAAGAGTCCCAGCCACTACAACAGCTGCTTTTATACAGTACGTTTTGTAATGTTGCCAAAACACAAAACAGCAGCGCTTCGTAGCCGTTTAAAGAACACTGTTTCAGCTAGAAGCTGTGAAGAAGAATCTGTTGGCGCAACCACACAGCTTGTTCAATGTAAACATTATTGCGTTTGACGTTTCACAAGCTTTTACAGCAAGATGAAGTTGGGTAAGGTTTCTTGTGGCACAATTATGAAGCCTTGTCTGGAGTAAAACGAAACGGGCTATTTTCTATGTTATTTATATATAGCAGTGTGGCAGCGAGGACATCATCGGGACCAGTGGATACGGAGATCGGGAGTTCGATTCCAAGTAGCGGCAAGTACTTTAATTATTCAATTTTGAAAGTGATAATTCCAGTTTCACATGTATTGCGTCACGGTATCCATAACCTAATTATATTTAATCGTTTAATTTGGGGATGCCGTAAAACTATTATTTAACAATTGCGAAAAGGCTGAAAAAGCGCCTTCTCAAGATGTTATTCAGTTAGTGGTTACATAGGAGCCGAGAAAAGAGCTATGACTAGGTGGCATAGAAGCTGATCGCACAGCATGTACAAGCTGATTAAGTTCGCCAGATTCATTGGTATAGGGCTTGCATAGAAGCTTCCGTCCAAAGTCCAAATAAAGTCGTCCATCTCCCATACAATGGAGAGAAATTTCAGGGTTCACGAAGTACTAGACCGAAAAGCTATGATACCTTCGTATAATGTTACCTTGCATTCTACTACACATGGTCCACTGCATGGCAGAATAAATTCGTGCAGTGGACCATTAAAAATCTAGTTCTCCGCTACCGTTGCTATGAGTTATATAGTTATATAAACATGAAAAAAAAACAGATTCTGGCAGGTAACGAATTGAATGATAATTTTCTTCCAACAATTTAACGTTTATTTTATTTATTTTAGGAAAAGGAAATGGTCCCCGATTATTTGCGGTCGTCAGCCGTTCCAACGACTCTCCGGTTACTGATCGATTAATTGTACGAACGCTCCCTGATAATCTGCAGTTGCCTGCCTTTCTGGTCGCTAATCATTCTGGTTGCTGCTCGATCCACCGATAGCTTCTGTCGGGTTGACTTTTGGCCGCACCCCTGCAAAACTCTGGTTTTGCACTAGCCGATGTGCGACCGCACTATGGTTACTGCCCATACCGGCCACTTCTTGATTCCGCTTCAGAAACTTTCTGGCTTGACTACGCTCTACGACCGCGGCTCATTCTACGATTAACGACAGTTCTTTTTCTTCCGCATAATAAACCGCTATTTAAGTTGACTCAGCTTAATTACTCCTACTAAGTTAGAACTATCCCACCGAAAACTCCCCCCTGCTTAACACCCTGGGACCCGGGAGGCATAAAATGGCCCTGAGTGCCTGCCCCAGAAGCGGCCGTCGTTATGACCAGCTGCTTGGGGCTTGAGCTTTCGGGGTCAAAAATTATGTTTCATTAAAAAATAGAAAATTCCGGACTGTGTATTGACTGTGGCAACACACAAATTTGACATATTGAATTCATTGTTGAACTAGGTTTGTGGTTCGTTGTCATAGGTTACTGAATCACAATGTTAATAAAAATGAGGTACATCAGTCAAATGTCAAACTTGGGTACCGGGGACCAAATGCAGTACTAGAGTTGGTACCCAGTCTGAGCCTGAGTGCTACGACAATAGAGGTAATAAACTATAGAGGACGAATGTCGCTGGCGTCGCCGCCGCAACATCTCTTGCTGGCGGAGATAGGGAGGGATATAAGTGTCAAAGCGAAAAAGTATGCAGTTTGACAGATAGATACCCGACATGTTTGCGAGCGAGAACAAAGGGAACAGCAGCGACATTCGTCCTCTATAGTTTATTAACTCTATTGCTACGACTTATTTGGACTTTGTTCCGTCCATATGTACAACGCAGTAACCCAGCATCAAGCCGTATTAAGGACGCTTTGTTGACGTTTAAAATCACAATAAATGTTAGTTGGGATGTATTGCAATTTTAGAGAAAACTTTCCATTTTACGGTAGAACGAAAAGCTACCGCAGCTGTCAGACTACTGATTTTCACTGAAGTATCATCAAGCGGCCCGACCGACGCCTTGGATACGACGCCGATGATCATTGTTTGTTGTTGGTTTTCAAGGGTTTTCAGAGCATTTCACCTTGCAAGCATACTTTGATTTGGCCTTCATTTTCAATGATATGATGATTTTCATGACTGCGGTAGGACTTTGACAGCTGCGGTAGGAGTCGGCGGCTACCGCAGAGTGGAAATTTTTCAAAAAATCCGCAATATCATGCATTTTGTTTTTTCATTTTTATTAACGTGTATTTTAACTTAAATGCTAATTCTACACTTATCATGCATTAAGAACTGATACAGCGATTTCTCTCTTCAATTAGCTAAATTATGAAATTGGCTGACCTATCTCTTGGTCTAACAGCGCTGTCAGATATGGGTTATGTTTTATCTTGTCTTTCAGTTGTCTGTGGTCATGAACAAATCCCGAATGGCGAGCCTCCAATCAGTTATTGTAGTGTCCAACTAACAGAATATTTTCCAATTTTCCGAAAAAAAATACCGGGTCGCCTCACTGCCGAGACCGAGAAGCGGAAACATCCAATCCACCCGCTAGCCATACATAGTATGGATGGATAGCAGCAATAGTATGTAGTAGGCCATAAGCTGGGTACCAAACTGCCAACACCCCGTGGCACCATGGCACTCAAATGCAATCATGAACACAGTGGGGTCTTCCTAATGTGATATTCTTGTATCCCTAAGAATCTATAAATGATTCGATCGAGCAGTGATTAAATCGTATGGTTTTTAAATTGTAGATGCCCACGAAACCGGATGTCAACGGAGTCGTCTGTACGACTGGGGAGCTGAACAACAACAAAATAATTACATTTCACACGTTCTATCATAAATTTCCTATTCATTAGGCGAGTAAGTGAAGGAAAAGAGTGCTCCATAATAGGAGCAAGATTCACATTTAACCTGTTTTTTTTTTCTTTCTTGTTGTTTTTCCTCCTTGCTTTTTGGTTGCTACAGGTTAGGAATATTTGCCATGTGAGTGAGCAGAGCCCCCGACCGACACCGGCTGATGATGAAGTTAATGATGATGATGAAGCACACTAGCGATGGATCTAACTTGATACGAACGATGAATATGTTTGCTGCTGGGAGGCAGATTTTATGCATGCACAGCACATGCAGATTTTGCATTCTACTTAGCCAAGTAGGTACCTATGATGGGATGGGAGGAGCGCTTTGGACCATTACTGAGGAGGTGCTCTAAGGTGCGCGGTGATTAGATCACGGAGCGGGAAATTAGATCATCTTTTACATGATTGCTCCCGGCTCTGCGGCAGTGCTAACTGCGATCACCGTTTTCAAACTGTGCATGCCTGCACTCACGAGTAGAAATGTTTGTTAGTCATAGGTTACCATGGAGCACTTTTGCGCCATGATGAGATGTTTGCTATGATCATCCGCTGGGTTCCATTGATCCGGCTCACATTAATTACTCGGTAATTGCGACTATTACGCCGTTTGCCACAAAGAACCGCTCGCCCGAGAATCATATTTCATCGAAATTTTGATTTGTGGCAATGTAAGCGGGAAATTACCCAAAAATCAACCTTAATTGCTCTCCGGATCGCACATACAGAAGCAAATGCGCTACCGACCAACGCTCCGTATGTCGATTTTTTTTGCGGCCCAAAACCAATCAATAACATCATTAATTCTCACCGTTCTCTCAAAAGAATGGAGAGGGCGAAACAACGAAGAACACCGCGAAGAAACACACCTCGGATGAATACTCGAAGCATAAAACGATTTGTGTCTTAATTAATCATCTTTTACCCCTCCACCGGACTCCGCGCTCAGTACGCAGCCTGTCACAATAACAAAAGCCGTCCTCAACTCGAAATAACAGCCTTGTCTTTTAACAGCACAAAAACATTAAGAACAACACATAACCTGGCGGCACATAACCTCACTTCCCACCGTGAACCGACCAAATCATCCGTCCATCACACTGTTGTCGCTCGCTCACTCGCCCTGTCTCCCTCTCTCGCTCGTCGATACGAATTAAATAAATATTAATAATCGAATAGTGTTACAATGGACCCTGAAAAGGTCCCGAAAATCGATATCTCCCCCGATCGACTGACTGCGGAACGAACGGCCATCAGAGCAAACAAAGACCAAACTCCGAAAGCCGCATTCATCGGAGCAGCAGCCAGCGGAGCAACTCGAGCCCAATCGACTAATTTGGCGTATCAAACTCTCAATAATTCCCCCCTCAGTAAAAAAGAACCCAAACTCTTCGGAGATAAAGGCCACAATTCGATTAATCCGAACGGAAATCGATTCGGCACTTTGTGGGCCCCTCTCCCTATCGCCCCTCGTCAAAACTGACGCGACGCGACCGGTTGATGTGACGATGACGCGCGGTGTCAACTGTCAAACGACGATCGCTCGCGCTTTGTTTTCGTTTGAAACGTCACCGACGCGATCACAGATCATTCAACGCGCTTGCTGGCCCAAGGGGCGATCGATCTCGTCCCCTTGATCATTAGATATGCAAGATCGGCACACAAAGAGAGAGAGGAAAAGGTGTCACATTTGGATCAATTGTGACAGCTGTTAACCCGAGTGGAACCATTGCATTGGACGACGTCACATGCGACCGCGATCTTCGCTCAGCGACTGTCTCTAATTGACGAATTTTTTCGCGGTTTCGGCGAAGGGTGGGGGATCACGTTGCGAAGGAGGTGTGGACCCCCTAAGCCTAACAGTTGAAATCAAAGCAAACCGACAGTCAGTGGCGGAAATGTTGATGGATTGGGCGGGGCTTTGTGCGGAATCATGAATGCTGCCACGGGGACCGATTGCTCCGTTTGGTGATAGGACTTGATCATGAGTGGGATTGGTAGTTTGGGTAGCTGTTAGCCTAGCTAAAAATAGACCAACAATAACTATGTACACGGATAACATACAGATTTTTTTGACCGACCCTAGGTGAGTAGGATATACCGCATTTAGTTCAAAACTGGACTGCGCACTGAGTCTTCATAAGTGCAAAAACGTGAATAAAATTGCGCAATTGCATCAAATCAAATTGATGTCTTCGGCGCACTATTTCTTCGATGTATGCTGAATAAGTGCTCTGAAGACACCAAGTAGATTGGATGCAATCGCGCACTTTTATTTACGTTTTCGCACTCGTGAAAACTAGTACGATAGTCCAGTGGTGAGCTAAATGCGCTATATATAGACCTACATTTATTTTGATTGTCGGAATTGTACTTATTATTATAAACTAATTAAACGAAAATTGATATAGCTCGGAAACCTTCAAAATCCGTAGTAAATAATTATGAGAATGACGCTAAGTTGAAGGCCTCTCGGTAAATAATTCGTACATCAACATTTCATCTCCCTAACCTAAGCTAAGAAAGATAACGGGCGTGGCCGATAATAGTGTTATTCATGCTATTGATATTCTTGTTATAGATTTACCAAGGCGAACTCCCAAGCCTTGATCCTAAAAGCAGTCTTGACAAGAATACCGAAAGCAACATGAATGTCGTTTAAATGCTTTCCCGGGTAGAGCGAAATGGAAAATGAAGGGCAAATTTTACCATTAAAATAGAATGTTTGAATGGCAAAATTTGCTATTAATATGTTTGAAATAAGAGTTTAAATAACAAAAATAAAAATAAAATTTGTATGGCATAATAACTAAAGAATAACTGATTTTGCCATTGTAATAACAAAATAATAGCGAAAAGCATGTCAAAATAATAGCATATTTTAATATGATGGTAAATTATGTTATTGTTTAGATGTGTCGCAGGATAGTATGATAGTAACATTTGTTATTATTATGTTATTATACTACATATTTAATAATAACTCGTCAATTACAAGTTTTACAATGGCAGCATATTTTGTAATTTATGTGTCATCCTGAGCTATTAATAAAGAACTAAAGAATTGCAAATTTAGATATGATGACAAAATATGTTATTCTTTAGATATTGGTTTGTTATTCACCTCTACCAGGGTTGGCATCCATGTACACAGCAGAAACATGTGTTTGATGAACAAATTGGATTTGAATTGCGAAAAGAAATCCACGTGCTCTGGTGGGAGTCGAATCCACGACTCCCAATTTCCTAGACGGGCGCCTTCTTCCTTCAAGCTATGAAGCCACTTGACCATCTCCGTCCCCAGAAGTCACAGAACTGATATTCGATTCTTCGTATCTACGAAGAATGCCGCATTTCCGCTTATTCTAACTCTAACAATAATGCTCATTCGGAGCGTTGAAGTTCCATCTTTCTTCTATTTTCTTGAAGCGTTATGTGTGATCCAACATTTCCTCTGGGTACGTACGACTATTCTTCTTCGTAGTAGGAACTTGTGAAGACCAAAGCTCTATGAAACGCTTTTCACACTTTCCTTTATGGGCTACAACTCGCTCCGTTGAAGCTACGCCGAATGCAGCATCCTCCTCCACTGGATATGGTCCTGAGCCAATCGCTTCCAGTTTCCTTGAACGATGACTCATCGTCGATGAGTGCTCTTAGACAAGCCCGTGGACAAGGGACGGGTTTTGGGGGTTTAATCCCTCCCATTGCCGATGTTCCATACACTAGGCGCCCCTTCGCCCTTTGCCGAAATTAGGAAAAACTCCTCCCTTGACGCCTCTTCTGTGCACTTAGATACTGTTCAACCGCAAACAGCCATCTTGCGCATTTCCTGCAACGAGAGTTTTTGCGCCAGTTGCTACCATCCTCCTGAAGATTTATGCAACGGCCGTTAGGGTACGTCACCAATAGTGGACCAACGTCGTTCCCGTAAATAAACCGAGAAAAAACGCATCGTACGGGTAAAATCCAACATAATCAACTGAATGTTACTGACCTGCTTCCAACAGCGTTTCAGGGGGTTCCAGAATATTTTAAGGGGCATTTCATAACATTTCAGGGGTTTTGGAAAGCTTCACGATTTTAAGGGGCATTTTAAAGTGTTTCAGATGATTTCAGGGGGCGTCTGGCAATTGGAGGGGTTACAGGGATGTTTTGAGCGTTTAATAGTTATTTATGTAACGAGTTGCAAAATGATGATTTTAACAGCACAAGTTGTACATTAATTCAACGAAGGATGTTAATTGGTGAGCTCGTTCCATTTTATCATGATAATTAATGCTAAAGGATGTATTAAATTCTGCTCTGGTTGTTGTGTATTTATCTAACAAATATTAAAAAGTTCGTCACGTCATGTGTCGGCGTTAGTTCCCAATGCACATTTAGTTGATAATTTTTTTTTTTCACTTTTGCATGTATGCAAAAATTTGAATGGTTCGTCATCTTCGATGTCGCCATTTGTAATATTTAAGTCTAAATGAATAAATGATTTGACTCAAATAAAGGTTGCATGACTCACATCACTTACCAAAGTAAATCCATATCATGTGACTCTCCCCCTCCCCACTAACAAAAACTCCTTCCCGCGACAGCCGTGGAGAAGATGAGGTGATCTCGGTCTCTAGTAGCAGCGTACGTCACACTAACATTCCACCCCTTTCTCGATGACCGTAAGGACGTGGCCAGCGCCTTTATTGACTAATAAAGTTTGGAATTCTCGAACTGTGCACATTGAGAGCGGTAGCTACTCCCAAGCTCCGTTTGTTGGTTTTTTGTACAATTTCGATTGTTCTGGTCAATCACGGAGTCAGGCTTGTAAACATTCGACACTTTTCACTACCTCCGTTTCGATGCCGCAGTCGGGTGTCAGCTTGCATTGCACAGTGGGGAAAAACCGACCCAAAAAGGCACCTAATTATTGCGGCTGATTGCGATCTTTGAAGTCCATCTTTTCCGAATGGAAAAATGTCAAGGAATCGATTGGTGATAGTTTCATTCACCGGAATTGAGTGTAAGTGTCCATTTTGCCCCATTTTCCTCTAAAAAACACTGTTTTTCTGAATTAAATAATGGTTTCAACTGATTGCGGCTAACGAACCATTTTTTTCTTGACGTAGAATTGACAGGTGCATTCTATGAGGCATACCTCGATCTGTATCTTTGACTGGAAGTGCCCATTTTGCCTCATTTTCCCCTAAAAATACTGTTTTTCTGGATTAAAAAGTAGATTCAACTGATTGCGGCTAACCAACCATTTTTTTCTTGATGAAGAATTGACAGGTGCATTCTATGGGACACACTTCGATTTGTGTCATTGACTGGAAGTGCCCATTTTGCCTCATTTTCCCCTAAATATACTGTTTTTCTGATTTAAAAATTAGAATCAACTGATTGCTACTTACCTACCATTCTTTTATTGATGTAGAATTGACAGGTACATTTCATGAGACACATCTCGACCCGTGTCATTGACTGGAAGTGGTCATTTTGCCCCATTTTCCCCTATAAATACAGTTTTTCTGGATTGAAAAATAGTTTTAACTGATTGCGGCTAACCAACCATTTTCAATCTGATGTAGAATTAACCGGCGCATACTTTGGGACGCGCCTCGATCTGTGTCTTTGACTGGAAGTACCCATTTTGCCTCATTTTCCCCTAAAAATACTATTTTTCTGAATTAAAAAAATGTTTCAGCTGATTGCGGCTAACACATTAATTTTTACTTGATGTAGAATTAACCGGCGCATATTTTGGGGCACACCTCGTTCTGTGTCTATGGGTGGTGGTGTCCATTTTGCTCAATTTTTCCCTAAACTACGGATTTTCTGGATTTAAAAATAGTTTCAATTGATAGCAGCTATCCAATATTTTTTTCCTGATGTAGAATCGACCTATGCATACTATGGAATACACCTCGCGCTATGCGTTAGTCTGGAATTTCCCGTTTCGCCCCATTTTCTCCTAAAATACTGTTTTTCTGGGTTAAAAAGTTTGTTACAACTAACTAAAACATTGTTTTAGGGGAAAATAGGACAAAATGACCACTTCCAGTCAATGACACAAAGTTTGTCTGACAATATGCACTGATCAATTCTACATGAGGAAAAACTTGTTTTGTTAGCTTAAATTTGTTGAAATGGTTTCTCAAACGAGTTTTAGGGGGAAAAGGAGAAAAATGGGCACTTCTAGTCAATGATTCAGGACAAGTTGTGCCTCATAATTTCACATTAGGTAAAAAATTGCTTGGTTAACCGCAATTAGTTGGAACTAACTTTTTTAACCCAGCAAATCAGTATTTTAGGGGAAAATGGGGCGAAACGGACAATTTCAGACTAGCACATAACGCGAGGTGTATCCCATAGTATGCATAGGTCGATTCTACATCAGGAAAAAAATATTGGTTAGCTGCAATCAATTGAAACTATTTTAAATCCAGATAATACGTAGTTTAGGGGAAAATGGAGCAAAATGGGCACCACCACCCAAAGACCAGAACGAGGTGCACCTTAAAGTATGCGCCGGTTAATTCTACATCAGGTAAAAATTGGTTGGTTAGCCGCAATCAGTTAAAACTATTTATTAATCCAGAAAAACAGTATTTATAGGGAAAAATGGGGCAAAATGACCACTTCCAGTCAATGACACGGATCGAGGTGAGCCTCATGAAATGTACCTGTCAATTCTACATCAAGAAAAAAATGGTTGGTTAGCCGCAATCAGTTGAAACTATTTTTTTATCCAGAAAAACAGTATTTTTAGGGGAAAATGAGGCAAAGTGGACACTTCCAGTCAAAGACATATATCGAGGTGTACCCTAAAGTATGCGATGGTTGGTTGGCCGCAATCAGTTGAAACTATTTTTTAATTCAGAAAAACAATATTTTAGGGGAAAATGAGGCAAAATGGCCACTTCCAGTCAAAGATACAGATCGAGGTATGTCCTATAGAATGCACCAGTCAATTCTATATCAATAAAAATTTGGTTGGTTAGCCGCAATCAGTTGAAACCATTATTTAATTCAGAAAAACAGTGTTTTTTAGGGGAAAATGGGGCAAAATGGATACTTACACTCAATTCCGGTGAATGAAACTATCACCAATCGACTCCTTGACATTTTTCCATACGGAAAAGTTGGACTTCAAAGATCGCAATCAGCCGCAATAATTAGGTGCCTTTTTGGGTCGGTTTTTCCCCACTGTGCATTGTTTCATTCGAGCGCGACCGCTACCTCTTACACTCAACACGAGCGGCAGAACGAAAATCAATAAACAAAAAAGTGGATCAAATCATCGTCGTCTGACACGGTGACATTTGTCTAATTCCAGCTTTTCGCAAGATTTCAGCCAATTTTGATTAAGATTGGTATAATATTAGTTTATTCGTGTGTGATAAATCGATTACGACACATACATTTATACAAAACAGCTCTCTTTATGGGAAAGACAGAAATAATAAAAACCGAACCATCTCCCGAAGACGCAATCGTGGTCAAGCGCATTCATTCGACATTTTTGTTCCGGACAGTAGTTTGATCGCTTGTGTTGCGAATGTTGGAGACAAAGGCAGCCGAATATCGACAAAAAGGTATCAAAGACTGTGATCGCTAACAAGACTGCACGGAAGCAACTATAAATAATACGGTCATCTAGCTCATTAGAGTGGGCCAACGTTGTATAGATAAAGTTTAAATTTGATCGCATCAACCCGAAACAAAGCTTTTTCAATCTGTATTGGCGTCCAAAACAACTGTGCAAAATTTGGAAGCGATTGGTTGCGTCCCCGTATTCCGCATTGCGATTGAAATTTGTAAGGAAGTTAGTATGGGAAAACGTTTTTTTTTGCATTGTACATATTCATAAGTTGAATTCTTTTGTCTAATACCACGTAACTAAATACGTTAAAGCACAGAGAACAGACGTCCAAGCTCATGTAGTGCAGTTGTGTAAAGCATTGCAACGGTTGTTTTGAAATAACTGGGAATGTGGTCATTACGCGGCGCTGTCACATTTTGAATCGGGGTATAAATTTGCCGTTGTTTTAGCTTTTGGCGCTAGTGTCACTAAGTGTGCACGCTAGTATAGTTCCACCAAGAGAATGTGTTGTTTTTACTTGGAAAACAATAATTGAATTCTTGTTCAACTTGTTTATTATTGAAAATAATGAAACGAATTATCAATGGGTTGCTCAAATTTTGTTGCTGGATTAGTGAAATAGTCATAAACATCTTGTTAATTAAGCAAATATAGCTCAGAATCTGAGTAGGAAAATTTAAAGGTGCGCTAGTGAAATATGTCTTCAGAAAGCGCCATCATGATGTCGAAACAAGTTTTTGAGTGGGAAAGTCACCGTCGATGTCGCTACTGAGCTTGTTTTTTTCTTTACACAAGATTTTCAAGCAATTTTGTTCGAGCATGTTCGTCTGTTCTCTGTGGTTAAAGTATAGTCTAGGATATGCTGAAAAACTTTGCCGAAGACCGCAAAGTGATCCGACGCTTGTGAAAAAAGTTATTCGCTTGGTAACTTAGGCCAAAAATTGAGATTTTTTTATTGATATTATTCCTTCACATGTTAAATGTTAAGCACCGGCGGGCAATCTGTACGTTATAACTTTTTTCACAAGTGTCGGATCCATGGTCGGATCACTTTGCGGTCTTCGGTAAAGAGGGTGATATCCAATTGGATGGACGTCAAAAATTGCAATCAGTCAAAACGATTTATAACACCAAATGCTTATAAAACCAAAAAGCTCTTAGAGCTCAACAAGAGAGCTCTATGTACACATACACTGGCCTAGTAACTGGACACTACCCGAGCAGGTATCACTTGAAAAATATTGGCCATATTCAGAGTGACATCTGTCGTTTCTGTAATAAGGAACGTGAAACCTCGGAACATCTGCTTTGCAGTTGTGGTGCTTTATACACGCGCAGGCAAAGATTTCTAAATAGTGGTTGCTTGCAACCCAGTGAGATCTGGTCTGCAAAACCTGGGAAGGTCTTGGAGTTTATCAATTCCATTGCACCTGACTGGGAGACGACGCGTCGTGGCAGTAGCTGATTACTTGACACATGCCACACGGGACATGCCACAAAAGTTCAGCCTATTGGACGCAGTGGCTTAATTTCCCCAACAGGGGAGGAAAAAAAAACGTCATTAGTTAGATTGTTTTAAACAAAGAATCAATTTAGGAGAAAAATGTAAAAAAGAACGTTTTCCCATACTAAATTCCATACAAATTTTAATCGCAATGCGGAATACGGAGATGCAACCAATCGTTTCCAAATTTTGCACAGTTGATTTGGACGCCAAAAGGAATCGAAAAAGCTTTGTTTAAAAAAATCGACTTTGTTGACCCAGTCTAATATACATGAAAATGAGCATGTGAAAACAGATCTGCCAAGCCAGAGTCCTTCATTAACGCGGTAAGGGACAAAATACAGAGGGGGCGTCCACGTTTACGTACCCCACAGGCACCGCTAACGATCGAGCATATTTTTCATCCCCTCGATCACTCATTCCTCAGCATGTATGGCTTGACACCTTCCTTGAATTGGGGTTGGTAGTCTAATCCTTAGCCTACAACTACACGGCTAACTCGCAAAGCGGTGAGGAGGTCAAACCCCTGGATTCCCTGGATCTCCCTGGCGGTTGGGGATGTAGTCCCGCATCCTTGGTTGGTTGCTGGAGGGGGTCCCTAATCTCCCACTTCCTGAGCCTCCCGCTATGTTGTATGGTGAGCAGATTTCCTTTCATGGATTAAAAAAAGGCTGCTATTGCGAGTTTACCCGAGCAAAGGAGAATATCAAATTGATAACAGCAGAATCACATAGCCTGTGTTATCATAATTTGTTAAAGTAACTCATCAAAGTATTGTTTTTCTATAACATGTTTTGTTGGGCAATCTTATTTTGTTATGGTCAAGTTTTTGGGATGCATCCATCAAAAATACTTCAATAACACATTTTGCAGTAGGACAAGTTTAGTTATTATTATACTGTTGAGACGGTACAAATATGTGATGAACAATAACACAACAAAAACAAGTTTTAAAATTCACTGTTATGAAGTTGTTATTGAATAAAACAAAACATGTTATTTAATTGGTCTTCCAGGAACATTTTTTTGTTATGATATTTGTTATTTTGCCGCTTATGACAGACAAGTTTATAACATAATATGTTATCTTAATAACTTAAGAACTACTGATTCTATTATTCAGTTATTATGCCAAAATAACATATTTTCTTCTGCTCGGGTAAGGAATGTATCGAAAAACGATCATATAAGTCGACGCACCAAGCTCCGAAATGCAATTCAAACGTGAAAGCTGCGTGCTTCTGTATGACAGTGAAACCTCAGCGAAGAACACTCAATGACTACAGATCACAACGGATGCCTCCCGGTATATAGTGCTAATCACGTTCAAATGTATGCGTGCCTTTTTTGTAGATGTAGTTGTGAAACTGCGAGGAAAATATTTGTACTCTTACCCCGGACGTTAGTTTTATCATTATTTACCCGTTTTACCCAATTCGATTGGGTAATATTTGCATATGCAATCTGAATAGCCTTTCAATCCCCGAGCAGAAGGGAATAGCAACAGCATAATAAAATATGTTATTTTGACAAAATAACTGAGTACCGGAAAGAGTTATTTTTATGTTATTAACATAACATATCATGTTATAACCTTGTCTGTCATAAGCGGCAAAATTACAAAAATCATAACAAAAAAATGTACCTGGAAGACCAGTCAAATAACACATTTTGTTAGTTTCAATAACAACTTAATAATAGCGCATTTGTAAAATATTCCAATAACAAATTTTGAAATCAAAATGTTATTGATAAAAATCTGAAATCAAAATGAGTTATAATATCAAAATCATAACAAAGTAAGTTACAGTATCATATACAGCTAAACGCGTTCGGTAACTTTTACCGAAAACTCAACTGCTGAGCATTCGGTAATGGATTTTACCGGAATTCTGTAAACAATTTCAACATTTCGGTAAAATGTAATAGTTTATTTGTCAAACTTCAACGAAGTTCGGTAAATGTTGCCAGCCTACCTATTTTTTCGGTAAACACAACTAAGCGGTTGAAATTTCGGTAAAAAAATTACCGAAGTCGGTGATTTTATCTAAGAGTGTAAATAACAAAACAAGTGGGTAATGGGGCTTGTTTGGCGAGCTGTAGTCAGGTCCTACGGAGCATTTTAGAAAAAAGGCACAAGACCTCTTGGGCCCTTTTCAAATTTTGCTCTAGAAGTGTGAATAATAAGTCTATCATAAAATAGGGGGATTCACTAAACAGCATAAACCGCTGATTGAATATAATGCTGCGTAAATATCGCGAACACTAAGGCGATCTTTGATTATTTCATTCACAATATAATTAAACATTTCAAGAAGTAGATCATCATGGCTTACGTAGCTACCTTCTTGCATAAACGATAACCATAAGTCGTGCTTAACCATCCATTCGGGATACAATTCTAACAGTATGCGGTATTGTTGAACCGTCTACATTACGGACCGTATGTGATGTTTGTTTATTAGAGTTTACTGTACTGAACCCTGTAGTGAACCCCTTTAATATGTTGTGATATTATGAACCTGGTTGAAAACCAGATGATCTGTCTAACAACTATTTACACTAACCCCATTCGTACAATAATAATGATCAAATATTTGTACAGTCTCAATAACAAAATAATAACTGAACTTGTTCTACAATAAAACATGCTATTGAAATGTTGTTTAAAAGCAATATATCAATAGCATGATCATAACATAATAAGATTGACCAACAAAACATGTTATGGAAAGGTAATGCTTCAATAATTTAATAATAACAAACCAAGATATAAAAACACGTTTTGTGATTTCGTTGTTATAATTTTGATATTCCCAACTGCTCGGGTCGGCGTGCACTTTTGTGTGAGGAAAAATTTGCGCTAGTGTTCGTGTGTTGAAATGTCACTTATCTCAATAATATGTACAGTCGAGTTTCTTACTAAACGAATTCCTATTAAACGGACTCCTATTAAACGAACTCCTACTAGACAGGGGTGAGCGTTATAGGAAACTAAGAGCTTATGGGATTTCGGCATTTTGGGGGTGTGGCCTATTATCTCGGGTGTGTTAAGAGTTGGCAATACTTTCTTCGGCAAAGTTTTAGGGCTTAATAAGATCTACCATTTAGAACTTTGGTTCGTATGATTAGTTGGCAACTTGGCCGCTAGAAGGACCATCAACAGTTTGATGCTAAATTGCACTACAGGAACCATATCAAGTTGTCAAGCAAACGTTACGATATGCAACAGCCCAAGATCCTGATAATTTGGAAGGATAGTTTCTTCGGAAAAGTTGTTGGGTACGCCAATATTATCGTCGCACCACCAAATCGAAGTCGTCGCTAGAAGCACATGCGAAGTTACAGCTGCGAAGTAAATTTGAATCTATTTTTTCTGTTGCGCATCATTAAGCTAATTAAGAGCAACAATATGCACTAATCCAAATTGAGTTGCGACATTTCTAAGTAGGTTAAAAATCAATTTTCGCACGTTCGGTCACTTCGTATTTCGACCGAAAGCATAATAACTTACTGATGATGAGTTGCGAAGTTCGAAATTCCTCCACTGGGCGGCACTAGTGAGCAAGTAAATTTTCAAAACCTCATATCTCAGAATCTCGATAACTTAGAAAGTTGGCGTCTTTGGCAAAGTTGATCAGTATGACATAAACTTACATAAAAATTAAAACTTGTTTCAAAATTCTGCCACTAGGTGGCGTTTACCGGTTTTTTCGTCTTTTTTCGCCTTTTTTTGGGGTTTTTCGGCTTGGCAAAACTAGTGTCGCTCCCCCCGATAACTTATAAAGTTGGTGTCTTCGGCAAAGTTGATCAATATGACATAAACTTACATAAAAATAAACACTTGTTTCAAAACTCTGCCACTAGGCGGCGTTTACCTTTTTTTCGTCTTTTTTCGACTTTTTTGGGGTTTTTCGGCTTGGCATGTTCACTAGCGCCGCGTAGTGGCAGAATTGCGAAACAAGTGCTTATTTTGTGTGCATGGTAGTCTTACAACCAGGATGGATTTTTTTTTGTTTTGGCCCTCTACCACCACGGTTGCACAAGTTTGTAATTAAGTAGGTAAGTAATGTTGTGTGCGTGCAAGATGTAAATGTTGCTAAAATGCGCTTCAAACGCGATAACACAGTGCTACCAAAGACAACTTAGCAACATTGTCAATACACTAAATTCTCTTTTTATGCATGTTGTTTTTATGTACTTTTAATGTATGACTCTTTTTTTATGCCCTGCATAAAAAGGGGGAAAGATACTCAGAACCAATAAGGTGATTCAAGTAATTTGGACAGACCGTTACGCGTATATAATTTAGACACTTTCATTTTATTTTGCCGTAAATGTCCAAAATATATACACGTAACGGTCTGTCCAAAATACCTGAATTCCCCTATTGTGCATACGAATATTTAATAATGAAGGGGACTATTGCAACGGCGGCCAGAGGGTGTTTACAGAGGAGCCCAAGGGAAGGTTGCAGGTACTTTTTTGGGTGTTTCCGAAGGTCTCATGTGCGTTACATGGGGTCCGAGTGGATCTTAAGGGGGTTTCGGAGTCGTTTCAGGAAGTCTCAGAGCATTTTAGGCTGGTTTCAGAGGCGTTACGGAGGCGTTTCAGGGGTTTGGTTTAGGAGGGTTTTTTAGGCATTTCAGGATGTTTCAGAATATTTTTGGCGTGATTCAGAGGCGTTACGGACGAGTTTTGGGGTGTTCGGAGCTTCTCAGGTGCGTTACATGGGGTCCGAGGGAGTTTAAGGGGGATTTTGGAGGTATTTCAAGACGTTTCAGAGCATTTTCGATGGGATTCAGAGTCGTTACGAAACCGTTACGGAGGAGTTTTCGGAGTGTTCGGAGCTTCTCAGGTGCGTTACATGGGTCCAAGGGAGTTTAAGGGGGATTTTGAAAGCATTTCAGGACGTTTCATATCATTTTCTGCAGGATTAAGAGGCGTTACGAAAGCGTTACGGAGGAGTTTTCGGGGGGTTTGGAGCCCTTCTGGTGCGTTACATGTGGATCGAGGGGGTCTAAGGGGGATTTTGGAGGCATTTCAGGATGCTTCAGAGCCTCTTAGGTGGGATTAAGAGGCTTTACGAAAGCGTTACGGTGGAATTTTCGCGGGTTCCCTCTTAGGTGCGTTACATGGGGCCCGAGGGGGTTTAAGGGGGATGTTGGAAGCATTTCAAGAGGATTCAGAGGCATTACGAAAGCGTTACAGAGGAATTCTCAGGGGTTTCGAAGCCTCTCAGGTGCGTTACATGGGGTCCCCGGAGGGTTTAAGGGGGATTTTTGAGGCATTTCAGGAAATTTCAGAGCAGACTCTGAAATATTTTAAAAGGCCCCTCAAACCTCTTGCAACGCCCTTTAAAGGCTCCTGATATCTCTTAACACGCCCCTGAAGCCCGTTGGAACCCCCTTTTTGGGCTCTCTGGGAACTTTCTGGAAACCCCCTTAGCCCCACCTCAACTGTCCAGGAGCAAGACCTGTTCTCGCGAACAAGATTCTCTAATTAAAGCCCAAACTTAATGTATGCATAAATTTTCCTCTTTTTATGCCTTTTTTTTATTTTACTTATTTTTAATTTATGCAGTCCCAGCCATGTGCATAAAAAGAGGTTCCAGTGTAATAGGTAAATTTGATTCTGCTTACGCTATCCGTGTTAACCAGAAAAAAATTGAACAACATGAAAAAATACCACAAAATTTTTCCACGAATGGGTATTAACGGAGCGGTACCACTAAGAGGAAAACTTCATTCGATCCAGCAACTTCGGAGACGTCGTCCGTCATCATCATCGTTTCCGTTAAAGTGGAAAATTGCACTCAAACTGCCACTTGCTGCCACTTCAAACAAGAACGGACAGCTCCGGCAAACGCCCGAAGCGGGGACAAATATGGAACATTCTGCTTTGAAGAGCATAGAGCAAAACAAAAAACTGTAACACACTCCCTAGGGGATCGGATCGAAAGAAAAGCGGTTGGAAAAAAGTGAACAGGAAAAATATTTGTTAAAAGTTGTTTTCTCGCTCCTCTCGTGCCGTCACGTACCCGTGCCAATCGCCCATTTCCCCATCTGTAATTTTTAATTGTTCCATCCGCCGAGGGCCGAAGGTGTGTCATTAGGGAACGATGAGCGACGCTTCGAGATGACTAATGACGGATGATGGTGTGGAAACTAGGGAAAAGCCATTCTCAATTGGCCCACAAACGATAACGGTTTTCGCAGCTCTCGCGACTCGTGAGGAGGGCACAATGTGGATTATGATAAGACGCCACCAGGCAGCGAAGGTATGAATTACATGGAGAGAATGCCACAAGAACCCCACGAGACGTGACGGTAATAACTAAATCACCCGTGAAAGATGGGAACCTGCATGTGAAACCATGGCAACCGGCTGCTGCACTACAAAATGTATGTTAATATGTTTCCGTTTAAAACAATAGAATGATTTAATTGTTTACACTAAAGCACAACCACGGCATCATCGGCGCAGCGCGCATTTCTTTCGCACCACCCACCACCGCCGCGCCATAACACAACTATCCATTTAGTAATTATTTTCTTGTTTTTCCGGGGCAAGCATCATTCAAAATGTGCGGAGGAAGGCGCCATCTAGTGAGCACTGAGAGCAGTCAATTGCATCGTCGTCGTCTCCTCTTCCACATTCGTCGCCGCCGTTAGTCTTCGACGCCGAGCGCAGTGAGCGCTGGATCACTCATTTTTTGTTTTCATCGCAGTTGGCTTAATTCAATCCCCTTGCCCCGCAACCTATTGCTAGCGCTCATAATAATGCAATTAATTTGAATTTATTAATGGAAACACACGTTGGTACATATACAAGTGAGGAAGAAGACGATATGTGATGTCGATGATGTGCTACAGGTACAGCGGCAGGTAGGAATGTCCGGGGTAGAGTCAGAGTAAAAACGTGCACATTTTCTCGGTTCAACATGGCAATGTAGGAAAGATGCCAGGAGGGAAGGAATGTGAGTTTTTATCATTGATCGCGGGGTTATGGAAGCTTTGAGATTGGAAGCGAACCGAGCACATAATTGTGCATTAGAGACGAATTATTACTGTTTTGCATAGTGCGATAACCGTCAGTGTTGGCACCAATTTTTGGATCAAGATCGAGAGTTTCTAGGTCGTTATCTAGTCCACCCTAGAGCACGATACATTACGCATTTATTTGACATTTTCAGAAAGTTATGACCTTTGGCCGAATGGAGTATTTCTCTCGGTGAAGTGCAGACTTGCATTCTTACTTACCTTACCGGTCAGGCTAAGGCCTGAGCGTCCTCTGCTGTAGGGGAACAAAGCCCAAAATGCCAAGATGGGGTAAAATGGTCCGACTCATAAAATCATTCCGGAATGGGACTTGATCATTACTATAGGTGAATGGTGTCAAGACATGTTTGCATCCAACATTCTTCTAGAAGCTAAGCTGCCAAACCCACGGAAAATCTTTTGATTTCCCAATGAAAATTGGCAACTTCCGGTTTTTCGTGCTTGCAATTAAGGTTTATTACCAGCCATGTGTTTCCAAGGAAATTGAGGCGCCCATGGAGGCGCATGGTTGTTGATGTCTACGCTATCCATGTTGGGGGTCATTCAAATATGACGACCATCGTTTAGCGGGAAAGAGGGGTGACACTCCATGTATTCAGTATACGAAGAAAACGTGACAGAGGGGTGAAAAAGAGTCAAAAATGCCAAAAAATTGATGGACGTAATTTTTTAATGTTTTCATGAATTGGCACCCCATGGCAGATGGCCTTTTTGTAGCGCTTCAATTTTACGAACCAGTTTTTAAAATCGCTAAAAATCGATGAAAATGCATTAGATTAGTGAATATTTTTGCTGGAGTATCAAGCAAATATTGTCTAGTTGTTGTTATCACTTTGAAAGCCTAACAAACGAGGCTAATGTTACCCGGACAAAACTCGCGGTAATACTACAGCAGCAAGTGACCCTTAGAGCTGTGTCTCAAGGTCGGCTTACTACTGGGCAATCGGAGGGGCTCCGCGACCAGCGTGCAGATACTGTCACCTTGCTTGGGTTAGGGGAAAAGTATGAAAATTTGAACTATTGGTGTTTCTTGAAAAATCTATTGTCTTGAATGGTGTGGGTGTAATTTATTAAAGGACTATTGTACTTTATGGGGTAGAGTGGGTAGTTTTATTGAATTTGGGGTTTTGGGGACGTACCGGTACTGCTGCTGTAGTGGAGCGCTGCGTAGACTCGATGCCGATGGACGAGCGCTCGCCGATGCTGCTGCGGCTGGACGGCCTGTCCGCCAACGGATTTACGGCTTAGGGTGGTGTAGTAGTGGTCGGAAAATGGCTATTGGATCGGTAGTAGATCGGCTTGACGGAATGGTGCGATCTACGTGTCTCGCTGGCGTCTTCCCTCCTTGACGGATATCGACAGAGCCCAGGACAAGGCCGGAGAGACTCTGCCGAGAGGGGTCCTCCTTAACGGTTAGGGCACCTTAGGGCCCGAGGAACAGCTCTAATGCGGATAATGACTTCGCAACTGCAGAGCGTATTGTGGTCTTTTACGTGTTAGGCGTAGTGGCCAACAAGGGACCACTAGACCGACCCGTGTGCTTGGCCAACTCTACGTTGACGTTCAAAATGGTGGTGGTGTACCGTAAGGTACCAAAAAAGGTCATGTGAGGGCAATTGGGAGGTAGTTTTAAAAAACCGTACTACACACAACTAGTCACTAGCTTTATGGTAGATTTTAGTTAGTTTTAAGGCCACTGTATTAGGGAAGCATACCTGGTTTTGCCACTCACTACAATAACTACTGGGACACTTTTTAATTTCCTTCTAAATGATCCGAAGCACACGAACGCCAGAATTACAGTGAGGGATGGCGGATTGGTTTTGCGCCTTAATCCTTACAATCCCTTCTATATGGAGACAATTATTGTTCCACCACCCCTTTTGTATAGGATCTACGCCCGCCTTATCATGTTGTACCCACTATTATCCCAACATGTCTGCTCCTTGTACCCACTCTGTACCGTTGTAATGTTTTACATCATTTGAAATTGAAAATAACTAACCCTACTAACAAACATACATTTTTTTTTCTATTTAATTTAATTAACCCTACTAACCCAACACCTTATAACCTAAGGAACGTGACAGTATCAAAAATCAACATATAGCACATATTAAAAATCATAAAATATTGTAACACACGGTTACACTAATTATCAATGAAAATGATGAAAGTTTGAAAAATGGCATCTTAACCCATTTTCCCCTACGAGTCGTCTCCAGTCTACTCGGCCCATGGCTGTGTGTCTCCAGTTCCGCACTCTGTGAATGGTCCGCAGATCGTCCTCCACTTGGTCGACCCACTTAGCTCGCTGCGCTCCACGTCTTCTTGTAACGGTTGGATGACTCTCGAGAAACATTTTAGTCAGGTCGCTATCCGACATCCTGATGACGTAACCCGCCCACCGTAGCCTCCAGATTTTCGCGGTGTGGACGCAACAGATGATGCAGCTCATGATTCATTCACCTTCTCCACGTTCCGTCTTCCATTTTCACTCCGCCGTAGATAGCAGAGATGCCAGATATACAGATTTTTCTGTATTATATATATTTTTGACCTTCTAGGGCAGTGATTCCCAAAGTGGGCGAAATCGCCCCCTGAAAAATCAAAATTGGGGGGCGAGAATACTAAAAAGGGGGACGATTTTTTCAATGATTGGAAAACATCAATGGTATTGAATTACAAGTCAAGATTGTCAACTAACTCATAAAAACTCCCTGACATTCAAGCTTGCAGTTCAAGTTTTGTCTAGAACTATATAAAAAAACAAATATATATTTTCACATGAGGTGCTGAATTTTGTTAAAGACTACTTGTGTCACTCACCTTTGGGGATGATTTGTAAAAAAAATCCCCGGATTTTTCACGTTTCTGAAATGCTAAATGTATGAGTTGCTATGGGAACAGCGAACTTCCCCTTTGATTTTCTCCGTTCGTGGATTTGGTTAGATACGGTGTTTGGTAAGCTTGAAATGCTGTCACCATTAAACTTAAACATCGACTTTGTTTCACATAATTATTCGTATTTATGTGGACTCTTTGGCAAAATTGTTAGAAAAAACGACCGCTACACGTATTTCTGAAAAGTCCTCCTGTAACGAACATTCGTGAATCGTGAATAGTTTTGTCAAAATTTTGAAAAGAACATTTTTTTTTTCGCGAATTGATGACTAAATTCCAACTCGTAGGCGGGTTTCTTCATGGAATTTTCAATCAAAAACATGAGGTTCAGAGTATTTCAGATCACTTTCTGATGAAATTCGTCACACAATGCTTACAAACAACTGTACAGTGTTTGAAAACGTTTCAGAGAAGCGTCTCGGAGGAGTTCCAAACTTTACTGGAAGTGTTCAAATATAGTCCTAAACAGGGACGTGCAATTTCGAAAGGAAAACATGACGCACGAAAGCTGTAGCAAATCGTTTCCCATGCGACGGTACTGCTGTGATGCTTCATAACTCACACTGCAACACGCTCGTTCATTATTGCTACTGAAACAAGTGTGTTTGAAAATTGAAGTGAAACACTTTGGATTTTCGTTTCAATTGTGGGTCATTGAAAAATTTCAATGTGCTAAAAACACTATTTAAAACATTTTTTTAAATAGTGGTGCACGCCAATAGAATGATCATTATGTTTTATGAAAAAGGAACACAAGTTCGACCGCTTAAATCCAATTAACCGGCGCCTGTAACCATTGAGAGACTAACGCGCAAGAGTGAGACACTACTGCTCTGCCGAGTGAAGCACAAGCAACGCCACCCCGAAGAGAGACTACCGAGTGCTACGATGAATGAGAACGTTTTCCGAATCGAAAAGAAAGACTCGAATAGTGTGTCAAACAGATAAAGTGACTCATTCAAATGTTGCATGAAAGTGTCTCATTGAAACGAAAATAAACGCCCCTGGTCCTAAATGATGCAGTAAATATTTGGCAATTTATTTAAAACACAGGACCCAAGTAACAATTCCATCGCTGATTGGTTTTGTTTGATTTTTATTAATGTTTTATTACAGCAATAATTAAAACTCACAGTTTCATGACTGCTTTTATGAAAACCATTAATAAAATGTTTTATAGTATACTTGAAGATATCCATAAAGACAGATTTTAAGAGTAAACAAAACTTTCCGATATGTAAACCTTCTGGCAATCATTATTACCGCAATAAAACTGTTAAAACTCTCAACAGATGGCGGTCCGTTCGAATAGTAACGACATCTGTTGGTGGAAAAGCAGAAACTACGACACTGCTAGGTTTATTGCGGTCATCATAAAAGTAAACTTGCTTTTGTTTTATTTTCGCTGATTATGGTCGTCGTCATATTGAAGAATTAGCTTACATGAATGAAAAATAGTTAATTTTGCTTAAATTAGCAATGAATTGGTAGTTTGCAACCATTTTCATCACATGCTCACATAAATAAACTCTCTCTGCTAAGTTTTTTTGTGATTCGGGATAGTTTTACTAAATTCACAAATTGATTTATTTCATTCCAAGGTGATAATATTCACTATTTTCGAAGAGCATTAATTTTATGATTCTGCAATCCCAATATTCACGGTAAATTCGAATGCGCATAAGCCTACCAGCACAATACCTACTAAAATACTACTTTTAAATAATCGCTTTCTACTTAAGAATGATGTATCCTCCTGAACTTTACGTGCCATCGAAGAAGCTTCTTTTCATCTTGAGCTGTCATAGTTTTTGCTGAAAAAAAAAACAACAACAATCGAGAATGGGAAATATTTCAACTAGGTTTTAAAACGGGTTTATTGCTACTCTTAATGCGGTTTGCAAAACCTCTCCGAGAGTGGTCCACTTAGCCGGAAGATACTCTTAAAGAGGTTATCAAGAGGTTTTGATGTATGATTCAGTTTTATTGCAAGTTTTATGAAATTAGTCACGAAAATCTCTTGTAGAGCCGATCTAAACTTAAAATGTTACTTGGGGAAGCATTTAAATTCATACGAAGGTCGTTAATTTTGATCTGGATTTGGATTTGGAGAAAAAAAAAACTAATTTGAAAATACACCGATATGTTTCTTATTTGCACTTTTTTACATAACATATTTTGTGAATGTTTTCAAATTCTCCACCAGTTTTTTTTGACTACTTGTAACCAAACATTAACTTTCGGTTTTTGAAAAACTCCCTTTAAGAACAATGGTAAAAGATCTGGTTGGAAATATCGAGTGTTTATAGATGTTCACAGTCCGTTCTATTTCGATTAATCAATGCTCAATCAACAACGATTTAAGAAAATGAGAGTGACACAGATTTAGATACATTAAATGGCACTATTAGCTTTGTCACAGTAGCGCTTTTTGAGGATTTAGCTAAGCACAGTTTCAGCCTTCTACTATAGAGACATAAAATCTCACGTAGGGGGGCGAAAATATTTTTTTGCAGCTTTAAGGGGGGGATACCCCCTAAAAGTTTGGGAAACATTGTTCTAGGGTATTGGTTCCCTTATTAAGCATGTGGCTCCCATTTTCATCCTACGAAAAACAAAGGATTGAAACGCTGTTTGTTTTGTTTCTTATTTTTGTTTTTTTTTTGTTAGAAGTGAGCACGCATCCAAAAGAACGGAATCAATCGGTGCCGTAATCGCTTGTTTTCGAATAGGATTAATATGGGAGTATGAGATTACTTATGGCACACATACCCTATATAGAAAATAGGGTGGCCCACACTTATATGAAAAACAAAAATTTCGAAAAATGCCAAGTCTTACCTCCTAAATCAGTTGTTTTGAACTCCCAGAAGCTACGTTCAAAATTTGTGCAAAATCGGTTGAGCCTAAGGGGGCGCTCAAAACGCTTGAAGTTTGTATGGGAAAAGTTGGCCAAATGTATGCAGAAATTTTAAGTTTTCGAATTTTGCCGCTAGGTGGCGCTGTAAGCGTCCTTTGTCTACACACGGAGCATGCACCAGTGGATACGGAGAAGAAACTTTTCTCACGAAAAGTTTCATCGACCGGAGCGGGAATCGAACCCTCACTCCACAGCATGGTGCGATTAGAAGCTTGGTGACCCTAACCGTACGGCTACGAGGCTCCAAAAAAAAGGACAGAGTTTAAAATTTTCATTTTCAACGAGTGAAATTCAACGTGAAATTTGAAAATTCTCAACTGAGGGATCAAAATAAAATTCATTTTGGTTAATGAATTTTTCACCTATTCATTCATTTTTCTGTCACTGACAATTTTCTCTGAGAAATATAACTGGACCGTAACTCCCGATTATACTTCTAATCTCCTCAAAACTAGTGTATAGTAGTAAATTAGAATATTAATTATCATCTCTATTCGTCCATTAAGACGGATTGTGCGTCGGTTAACAGAAATTGGACATTTTACGACGTGCGAAAAAGTATTCGTGACAGAGAATTGAATGAAAAAAGAGAGGCATTCAGCTGACAATGAATGTGGCCAAACGCGAATGAAAAATGAGAACGTCAATCTTCACTTTCAATCTTCGATTTTTTTACTCTCTGGAATAGAGATCAAAGTGAAATAATAGATATGATAGTATTCGCAAGGTTGCGAACAAGTATGAAAATTTTTTATAGAAGGTGAAATTAGGCAAGTAGGCCATGTATTGAACGAATACATCGAATGCGTGAAACTTCTGCCGTACGACCTGTGCTTTTAAACAGGTTTTCTCAAGAAGTTATGTTTTTGCCTTGAGCAGTTCTTGTGGGAATTCCTCCAAGAACTCTTTTGGGAATTCTTCAAGGAGTTCTTTCATTCAGAATTCAAACATTGAAATATTGATTTATTGGAAATATTTTCGCATGAGTTCCTTTCAGAATTCTTTCAAAAGTTTCTTTAGAAGCTTTTCCGGAAAAATATGTTTATGGGGGTTATGTTCGGGTTTTCCTGAAGGAGCTTTCATTTTAGAGAATTGCTTTAGGGAGTTCTTCCAGGAATTCCATCGGAAGTTTCTCTAGCAATTCCAACGAGAATTCCTCCAGGAGTTCCTTGAGGAGTTCTATTGGGGTTTCCTAAAGGAGTTCCTTGGAGAATTCCATTAGCTGTTCCATCGGGAATTCCTCCAGATGCTCCCTCGGGAGTTCCTTTGAGAGTTCCATCAGAAATTCCTTCAGTAATTCCAGCGGAAATTCTTCCAGGTGCTCCATTGGCGCAGTTTCTCTAAGAATTCATTGGGAATACATCTAGAAGTTCCAACGGGAATTCCTTCTCGTATTCTTTCGGGAATTTCTGCAGGAGTCCATTTGGGAACTCTTCGATGAGATTCATCGAGAATTCCTTGAGGAATTCCATTGGGGTTTCTTAATGGAATCCTCTCGAGAATTCCATAAGGTGTTCCTTCGAGTATATCCGCCGGAGTTGTTTTGAAAATTTAATGGAGATCCATCGAGTTTTCCTACAAAAGTTTCTTTCTGGAATTCCTCCAGGAGTTCCTTCGAGAATTCATTGAGAAGCTCTATTGGGGTTAACTAAAGAGGTTTCTTCGAAAAATTTCATCAGATGTTCGAGAATTTCTCCAGGTATTCCAATGGGAATCCCTTTAGGTACTCGGGAATTCCTTGGGAAATTCGTTCGGAAATTCTTCCAGGAATTCCTTCGGATGCTCCTTTGGGAATTCATTATGGTGTTCCATCGGGTTTTCCCGAAGGAGTGTTTTCGAGATTTTTTTTCAGTTGTTCCTTCCGGAATTCGCCCTGATACTCCCATGAGAGTTCCTTTAGTAGTTCTATCTAGAGTTCCTTCAGAAGTTCCTGTGGGAATTCTTCCTGGAGTTCCACTGAAAATTTCTCCAGGTATTTTTTCAGAAATTCTTCCAGGTATTTCTTCGGAAATTCATCAAGTTAATCTATCGGGAATTTTTCCTGGAGTTCCTTCGGGATTTCTTTCAGGGATTCCATCAGGTATTCAATCGGAAATTCCTTCAGGTGCTCCCTCCAGAATTTCAGTTCGGAGATCCTCCAGGAACTCTCTCTCTCTTTTTGGCGTAACGTCCTCACTGGGACAAAGCCTGCTTCTCAGCTTAGTGTTCTATGAGCACTTCCACAGTTATTAACTGAGAGCTTCCTCTGCCAATGACCATTTTGCATGTGTATATCGTGTGGCAGGCACGAAGATACTCTATGCCCAAGGAAGTCAAGGAAATTTCCTTTACGAAAAGATCCTGGACCGACCGGGAATCGAACCCGTCACCCTCAGCATGGTCATGCTGAATACCCGTGCGTTTACCGCCTCGGCTATATGGGCTCTAATCCTCCAGGAACTCTTCTAGCAGTTTCTTCGGAAATTCATCCGAGCGATCTGTATCATAGACTCATCCGATGCATATCTGCAAGTCAAAGTGGATGATGAATCCAAGAAGCTGCTTACTATCAACACCCATAGAGGATTGTTCCGTTTCAACAGATTCGCACCGGGCGTCAAATGAGCTCCAGGAATCTTTCAACGTTTAATAGAGAGCATGATCGCAGATATTAACAGTATACGTTCGTCCCGATGACCTGATCGTTTTCGGAAAGGACTGGAAATCCCATGCATAATCGCTTAACAAGCTGCTCAGCCGTTCGCAAGAATATGGTTTTGAAGCTGGAAAATGCAGATTCTACCGAAACGGGAATCGGATATCTTGGACACTATTTTGAACCGAAAGGAATACGTACAGACCCGGAGAAGTTGAAAACCATTGCATCAATTCCATCATCATCGAACATTTCCAAGCATCGATCTTCCCTAGCCTTGGAGCGGTGAATTTCTAAGGAAGATTTTATCGACGAATTCAAAAAGATTTTCCAGTCCAATCTTCTGCTAACACATTATGACCACAATCTATCAATAACTGTTGCAGCAGATGCATCCAGCACAGGAATCGGCGCAGTTATTTTCCACAAGCTTACAAACGGCAGTTTGAAAGCAATCCAACATGCTTCCAGAACACTTGCACCAGCGGAAACAAGTTGCGGTCAACCGGAAAAGGAAGGACTTACTCTAGTGTATGCTGTTACGAAATTCCAAAAATATTTACTTAGACCACAGAGAACAGACATCCAAGTCCAGTTCCGAAACTGTGTAAGGAATTTAACGGCCATTTGAAATCGGCAACACAAGTGGCAATAGCGTGGCGCTGCAATCGGTTAATTTCCCATACTAATTTAATTCACCACTTGAAATGTTTCAATTCACCACTGACTGTGGCAATATGGTGTTTGGTGGCGTTAGTGTTGTCATCGTGTATTGGTTTGCAACCTTACTCAAGTAAAGATTGAAATCCTTACACAGCTTCCCGAATGAAATTTGTTCTAGCCTGGATGTCTGTTCTCTGTGCTTAGACGAAGTTTCATGCTACAAACGGATCACAAGCCTCTACTGTCGATTTTCAGATCCAAGAAACGAATTCCTCTACACACTACAAACCTTGCTACAAACCGGTTACAACGATGGGCACTGATACTCCTGAACTATGATTTCAAACTTGAACATGTGTCAACAAACGGCTGTAATCCGTTTGAAATTGATTTAGTTATAGCGACAAGTGCCCAAAATAGGTACACCTGACCAAATGGTGCAAGACCCTAGATGTACGCCATGCATTCGTGACGCATGAGAGAAAGGTGATGTAAAAGTGTTCTACAATCAGACAAAAAAATGATTTACGCAATACTTGGAGGTATTCCTGGAAGAATGCCTGGGAGAATCTCAGAAAGTATCTCTGAGGAAGTCTAATTCCTGAAGAAATTCCTGAAGGATTTCGTGGAGAAATTCCTAGGAATAATTTTTGGAGGAATTGCTGGGGTAATTCTTGAAGGATTTTTTTTTTCGAGATATCTCTAGAGGAATTCCTGGATGAATGCCTGGAGGATTCCATAGAGAAATCCCTAGAGAAAACCATGGAGGAAATCCTGGAGGAATCTTTGAAGAGGCTGATTGAGAAATACCTGGGATAATGCCTGGAGGAATCCCTGGAGGTATTCTAGGAAGAACCCTGGAGAAATTTCTCGAAGACTCTCTGGAGGAAATCCAGGAATCATCTCTGGAAGAATTTCTTGAAGCATTTCAACGAGGAATCCTTGCAGTAGTTCATGGGGAATCCCTGGAGAAATTCGTGGTGGAATTTCTGAAAGAACCCCAGTAGGAGTTCCTGAAAAAAAAAATACCAGGAGTAATTCATGAAGAAATCCAAGGAGGATGTACTGGAGAAATCGCAGAAGAAGTTAAAAAAATAGGAGGTGTTCGTGGAGGAATTTCTGAAGAAGCCCATGGAAGAATCCCGGCAGCAATCTCAACAAGAACTCCTGAAGGAATCCTAAAAAAAGTTCCATGAGGAATCGTTGGAGGATTTTTTAATTCCAAAATGAGATATTGCAATTGAGTTATCTTAAGGATTTCCCAAAAAAAAATTGGCATGAATTTCCGCCAAGTTCCTCAATCATCTAGAGATAATTTGTACTAATTTGATCATACAATGAATACCTTTAATTCGGGAGCACTCAGACAGCCGTTGATTATGGCTCTCAATTGAACCATGATTTGATTAACATTCACTCTAATAATCCCATTTCTGTTTGCGCAAATTAAATTATCCCCGATAATCACTCTCCCACACTACTCTCTTGGCGCGGCGGCGCTAATTAGGTGCAAAGAGCACCTTTAACGGGGCATCAATATCAATTATTTGGGCAGTTGGGAGCCGCTTTTGTTCTACATACACACATATGTGTAAATCGAAACTCCTAGTCGCGCGAGCAGAGTGCGCAAATGCGCTCAAATTGGCTTCTGAGCCATCGCACAAAACCACACTGTGGTGGAGCGCAGAAGCACACGGCGCGTACGTTTAATCTTGTGTGAGATCGTCTTAATAATAATGATAGGTTAATTATTTTCCCGAAATAGTGATGAAAGAAAAAAATATGTGTGGGGAGGAATGGTGTAGGATGCGCTTCTAATAGAAAATAAACAATTTTTAAGCTGAAAGGAACGACCTGCATCGACACATTTGTAAATTTCAATGCCGTGGGTGCAGCCTACATTATGGCGTTATTTGTTCCACTCTCAGAAAGCAATGTACATTTGAAACGTTCCAGCTGATCGAACTAACATTCCTTCCCTTTCCCGATGGCAGTAAGGATGAGAACAGCTTAGCTAGCTCCTCTAGCCCCATTAATTTATCCCAAAACTGCAATTAATACCGATTTCCCCAGCTCCCCTAGAACTTCATAAGACTGCTCTTCTGCACCGCGAGAGACCTCTTTGTACCGGCAAACCTAAATCACGCTATCCGCTTCGATCGGCACTTCATCGATTGACGCTCTCGAGGGTCGTGTGGACGGACGTGGCCGCCGCGGAGACTATGACGAACGAACGAAGGAGCTGCGGGAGGAGGCGAATTAAAGAAGCATGAGATAGTTTTATAATAGCAGCAGCAGCCAGCACCACACTGACGTGATTATTGTGTTACCAAGTCCATTATTGGATGGATGGATGGTTCGTTGCCATCATCATCGGCGGTCGTCGTCGTCTTCGTCGTTGCCACCTCCACGCGAACCCGTGAGGGTATAGTCAGTCATCCACTTCCTGTTCATTGTTCGAACTTTGGACCAGTTATGGGCCGAACCGGACCGGACGGAGCTCGGAGCAGCGAGTGGCGGGTCCAGCCAGAAAATGATTTGATTAAACATCGATCAATGGGGAAAAAGTTTGGCGGAGGATTCGATAGATTCAATAGGACAGATCGGTGAAGTACTAGATTTGTAGTAATGAGCTGAATTTTAGTATGGTGAGAAGGTCAATTCTCCGTTTCTGCAATGAAATGGTGCGAAAAGCGTGGGTATTATGATTCCTTGCCTAATTTGATCCTGTTTGAGCAAAACTTTGGGCAACAGTGTTGTTGTTTTCTCCATTTCTTGCAACATAAACAACATAGTTATCCAAAGTTTTGCTCAAACAGCATCAAATTAGGCAAGGAATCATAATACCCACGCTTTTAGCACCATTTCATTGCAGAAACGGAGAATTGACCTTCTCACCATACTAAAATTCAGCTCATTACTACAAATCTAGTACTACACCGAACGTGCCCTATAGGCCAGGGGTTCACCATGGTAGACAACAGCAATATCATGAAGGGGGTGGCCAAAATGTTTGAGATAGGCAACTTTTTTTCTCTCACAAAAAAATTCAACATGCTGTAACTTTTCTTAAAGTGCATCAAAAATTTTCACTGATTGTTTTACCTATGTTATTTCAAAAATTGGTTGTCTAAAAAATAGTGTTTCACGAGAACGGTTCTAGCCTAGCGAAAGATTACCCAATCGAGTCCAAATTTGTACCAATGATGCACATATAATAGGTTGACAAACAGTCAAAATTTAAGAATTTTTGATGCTCTCTATCAAAAGTTACAGCATGATGAACTTGTTTTGTGAGAGAAAAAAAGTTGCCTATCCCAAACATTTTGGCCAACTAAAAAAGTTAAAAATGAAACGAAACCATACGATTATGATACAGGTTATCATGTTTATATTATAATACATTACATAAACAGTTTCATATATCATAAGGATGATAACATATATCATAAAACAAACAAAAATCGCACTTGTGAAGGATGTTTTAAATGGCCCAGATAAGGCTGTGTACGCAAAATTGCATTTGCATTCATCGCAATTCCAATCAATGTTAACTTTTTGGATTAAATCAGATTATATGTTAGTCCATTGATGTTGCTAAGGAATAAATATCCTGGAGTTCGTTGAGAAGATGGCAAATTTGGGAATTTTTTACCCCCCTACCTCCTTCGTACGGGTATTTCGTATATCTAATGCATTGCTTGTCACACTTTCCATAAGGGTCTGTTCATAAACCACGTAGACCAAAATTTGGCCATCTCAGACCCCCCTCCCCCTCGTAGACTTTTGTCCATACAAAAATTTTGAAATTTGTATGGAGCGTAGACTTTGGCTAGACCCCCTCTCCCCCCAAAAAATCTACGTGGTTTATGAACGGCCCCTAACCCCCTCCCTACTCTGCCTAAACGTGACGTACTTAATAGATGCCCCCTAAGATGCCAAAGTTGTTTTTTTTTTGTTTTCTGGCAGGCATTGGTTTAATGGACATCTTCTTCTCTGCTTGATAAATTCCCACTTCTAGATAGCGCAGCAAGATTGATCAACTGCAGACGACACAAACCGTATTTGAATTTACTGTTAAGCTTCCGTACGGTTTTGGAAACTTGTTGAACTTTTAGTCTTAATCTCATTTAACAGCTCTTTTGTCCTCTTGGGCAGTACATGAGCTATTTCTATTGGCCTACAGCACCTAAATGCCTTATATCAGCGTTTCTCAAAGTATGGGTCGCGACCCACTGGTGGGTCGCGGGTTTATTTTTAGTGGGTCGCGAAAGTTAAGGCGTTATTATAATAAATATCTACCTTAACTTATATCAAAGAAGTTTACAGAAACTTTCTTCAAAAATCGAAAGAAAAAATTCTAGAAATGAGGTTTCTTCTTAACTTTTCCAAACGTCTGCATTATGAGTCACAATCCGAAGCAAATCAAGCACTGAAGCTATTCTGCATTCTAAAATCGGCTTTGGAACGATGAAATTTATTATAAAAGGTTTAAAACTCTGGTAAAGTTTAAAAATTCTTCAAAATTGTTGCCGAATAGTTTTTACAATTGTGTATATTATAAGCTTTCTATTCAGAGAATGATAATCATATATGTTATCATCGCTTTATGATCAAATGATGAAATTTGTAAAAAATAGGATTGTTGGATACTTTTCATGTATGATTGCATAAATGATTATGATACACTCAATAATAAATCTACAATATTGAATAATTGGATTTTCCCAAATTTATCGAATTTTTTATGCCAAGGTTGTGTTTGAAGGTAGAAACTGAAATCTGAATAATGAATTCATCAGAATCGTTGCTCTGGGACGGCGTGGGCACGTTGAGTGCATGAAAAAGTGGCAGAAAGTTCTCTTGACAAGACCCGTGATCTATCCAGCGTTACCAGATCTACGGAAATTTCCGTAGATTTACGGAATTGCGCTTATTTTACGGAACTACGGATCCGTAGAATAAATCTACAGAAAACCAGGTTTTTATACGGAAACCTACGGAAAGCTACGGGAAATCTACGGATTTTCAACCTGAATCTACGGAATAAAAATTCTGAAATTCTCCCCCCCGCTCATCAATTTTCATCTGCGGAAGCACTTGTGAAAAAATCTGACATCACTGGATCTATCCGGTGATCAGATGGAAGGATGCTTCTTACCCAAGTTCTTACCTCGCTGTTTACGTGATGCTGTTATGTTGCGATTTGTAAATCATCGTAGTATGAAGCAAACACTCCTGTGTGTGGATCTTTAGTAGTAAGTACTCAGATAACTTACCTTAAGGTACACCGGGGCAAGTTGAAACGGGTGGGGCAAGGTGAAACACGAAGTTTTGAGATAGATTTCAATACAATTTGGAAATTTATCCTTCGGTAAAAGATTGTTTGAATCATAAACTATGTGTTATGGCGATTAAACTGTTTATCATCATAAGAAAACATCATGTTAACCCGCTGTTTCATCTTGCCCCACCCGTTTCAACTTGCTCCGGTGTACCTTACATGAAACGATAAAACTGTGCGGAGATACGAAATCCGTGAGGCCTGAAACCATAGTTGCTTGTGGTTCATTTCCGTCTCTGCTATGGACGTCCGAATCGAAGACGATCTTTCACAAAATTGCTTTTAAAACACTCGCGAGCACTATGTCGATTTAGTCCAATAAGGAAGCATCACGAGTGAAGAAACGGAACCAGCTCAGCCAGCATTCAACAGTTCGAGTCCTGATCTTGTAACAAAAAAATCGTCCAGCACCGAAAATAAACACAACGGCTGACGTCGCGAAGCTTGACAGCAGTTGAATCTGCAGGGGTGTAACTTTTTTCATGTCGGCAAAGCAGAGCTGTGAAATATTTCAGCCTTGTTTTTATTATTCAGTGTATCGTAGAGTTAATGATAAACTAACTATAACTCGAATAATTTGAAGAAATTTTTGTTCGCGAAAATAGCCACTTTTGAATGGTAACGATACTTAACAACCCATTCGGTCTATCATTTAAACTCCGGAAACCATTCATGATATCATTGATATGATCCACAGTATCATTGATTTATAATTCATTTTACGATATCACGAATAATAAGGAAATGGTTCACTGTGCTATAACTGTATAATATCGTTCTATTCGGGTTGTTCTTGAAAAATGAGTTCAAGTTAGATTGATGTTGCAGTTTTCATTTAAGAGTAGGTCACAAAGCAAAGCTCAGTAGCTAGAATTAAAAAAATAATTGAGATATCGAAAACCAGGCATAAAATTACTGAATTTCGACAACAAGCCATCGAACTCTTAGTTATGTCTAACGAAACATATGTATATTTTAAAAAGCTTCGGTGAAGCTTACCTTTGAAAAAAAGTTGAAATTGAAAGAAAAGTCTTAAAGTTCTGCAGAAGCAAGATATTGTTGAAATTTCATATTTTCTATGTTCTTAAAACGTGTGAAAGAATTTCTAAAAATCTGTGGAGTTCTGTATTATTACATGAAACTGGAAAGATTTAACTTTTATGAGAAGCATACTAACTTATCCCAATTTCTTAAGACACATGGTTTACAGAAGCAGATTTTTCAGGCATTTTTACCTTGTTTTGACTATTTTTAGAAAACGTAAAAAACGCTAAATTAAAAAAAACTTAAAATTTGTAAAAGTTAATGTTACGTAACGTATGCTTATCGTAACCTTTAATTGGACATGTTTGACGCAAATAAACTAATATCACAGAAAAATTGAATTATTTCATAAAAATTTCTATAATATTCTATAATTCTATAATATTTTTTTAGGAAAAGCTTGCTGGTGGGTCGCCAAATTCTATTACAATCCAAAGTGGGTCGCAAACTAGAAAAGTTTGAGAACCCCTGCCTTATATTATAGTTTACTATATCGAACTAGTTTGCCTTTGTGCTGCTTTCATTTTTCTACCCTGCACAGAAAAAAATATGTAATTAAAATTCAGCGAGAAATCATGCACATAAATGGAATGCCAGAATTAGTGCACTTTTACATGAGATATAATGTAAATTTACATTACCATTGTGTAAATTTCCGCCAACCATCACGTAAACCATCATAGACTCCAACCGGTTACGTGACTATTAGCGGAAATTTACACGATTGTAACGTGATTTTACATGATACTTCACCTCATGTAAACATGTACTAACTCTAGCATTCGCTTTATGTGCATGATTTCTCGCTGAATTTTACATGAATATTTTTTTCTGTGTGCACTTCGTAGAATGATGAGCACGATGGTATTGATGTGTGGCTGTTGTTCCTTTTACAGTCCGATTGGGGGTCGTCCATCATGGCAGAGTGGGCACGATCGTGGGCATTTTGACTGTGATAATGTGAATATAATATAATGGAATGTTCTGCAAAGTTGTAACATATTTTAGGAGAAATTTTTGATAAGTTTTTTTTTATAAGTTTACTTAAAAGTTATAACATTACCTAGGTATAACTTTTTTCACAGACGTTGGATCACTTTGCGGTTTTCGACAAAGTTGTTTGGCATATAGTCATCTACAATAATACCAAAGGGTTTGATTACTGAACGTTTACAGCGCCACCTAGCGGCAAAATTCGAAAATTTCTGCATACATTTGGCCAAGTTTTCCCATACAAACTTCAAGCGTTCTGAGCGCCCCCTTAGGCTCAACCGATTTTGCTCAAATTTTGAACGTAGCTTCTGGGAGTCCAAAACAATTGATTTAGAAAGTAAGACTAGGCAATTTTCGATTTTTTTGTTTTTCATATAAGTGTGGGCCACCTTAGTAAAGACGCTTTACCCATTAACGGGTAAAGACAGTCTCTATCAAAAGTGGGTATAATTTTACCCATTATTTAAAGAGAATTTTCACAGCAAAATTGGTAAAAAATTACCCATTTTTGAGAATGGAACGAGGAAAATATCAAAAATTTACAAATTAAAGTTTACATATTAACCTTCACATTCCCGACCCCCGACAACTCATTTTCAAAATGCTGGCATTTCGTCAATTTTCATCCGATTTTTTTGAAGTCGCCCTCAATCAATCATAAATTGGTGAAAGTTTATTACACTTAAATGGCCATGTAATATCCCGAACCACTCTGGAGATATTCCGGATTCTACTGTGGTCAGGGGGTGGGGGAGGTGTCTTTTTTTTGCCAAATGGCAAAAAGTGATTAGGAGCCATGCACAAATTACGTCTCGTTTTTAGGGGGGAGGGAGGGGGGAGTTTTGCATAACGTGACGACCCACACAAAAGTTGTTGAGGTCTCATACAAAAAGTGCCACATAGGGGGGTTGAAAAAGGTCGATTTTTGCGTGACATAATTTGTATATCACCCCTTATTTCGTGTGTTATTGTGTTTGAGAGGTCCCCGCGGAACCTGTTTCAGGTGCTCCGGAGCGGGCATATCAGATGCTACATACTTCAGTTATTTTTTCCTGCCCCATTCTCTCGAAATCATTAAGTTTGGTAAATCGCAAAGCATGTTTTGGTTGCAATCCAGAAATGTCCCCTATGTCACCCTCGTGGAACCAATGCTAGATGTTTCTGACTCAGTCATTCGAAATCATGAAGTTTGATATGTCGCACGACATGTTTTGGATAAAAACCAGAAGTGTCCCCAATGAGGCCCCCGCGGAACCAGTCACGGTGATCCGGATGGGTCAACTTATTCAAATCTGATTATCGCAGTTGTGTTTTATTTTTCGCAATGAAAATTTTGCTGAAAATCGATGTTTCAAACACAATAACACACGAAATAATCATTTTTAGAAACATTTGGAAACCTGAGGGGTTTAATAAACTTGCACCAATTTATGATCGATTGCGGGCGACTTGAAAAAAATCGGGTGAAAATTGTCGAAATGCCAGCATTTTGATAATGAGATGTTGAGGATCGGGTATGTGAAAGTTATTAATGTTTTGGTCAGAAATAATAATCAAAACTACTTTTTTTTTATTCACTTTTATCAAAATATATACAATAACAACACAATTATCATAATTCGAATTGTTGTTTCCATCCATGGTGTTCTAGCCATTCATATGTTTGCCTTGAAGTTTCGTGCGTTCCATCCGACGGCCAAGATATGACCAAAGCCGTAGCGTGCGGTTGGCCAGGTTGGCCTCCGCCAAGGGCGTCAGCCCCAGAGGGGCGCCGAAAAGGCCAGATGCTAAAAGCAAACAGGATGAAGTTATCAAGATTTC
Organism: Aedes albopictus; assembly: GCF_035046485.1. Taxonomy (NCBI): domain Eukaryota; kingdom Metazoa; phylum Arthropoda; class Insecta; order Diptera; family Culicidae; genus Aedes; species Aedes albopictus. The sequence continues at coordinate 57,832,430 of NC_085136.1, forward strand.
ACTGTTTAAAGTATCTAAGACTGATCTTTTTTTTACGTTCTTCCGATTTCTCAAAAATTTAGATTTTCTAAATTATTTGGAATACCACGATGTTGAGAAACTACTCTTTTCAATGACAAAACAAAATCAATATGCTTTCGAAATCCTAGTAATTCCTAAAAAAATCTTACTGGAGAATGTCTTGGGGTAACTTCTGAAGTCATTCGTCGCATTTATTCAAACATTTTACAGCGTTGACAAGCAGTATTTTAAATGTAAAATATTCAGATGATGCTCTTACACTTCATACAATTGTTTATGTTTTTTTGCTTAAAACTGTTGTAAATCTAGCACAAACTTTACAAAAAGTATTCGCCCCGAAAAAGTATCAGTGAGATTTTATTTCTATTTTCTCAACCCAAAGAATTTCTCCTGGATTCTCGAAGGGTTCCCTTAGAGGTTTCTCCAGGGAGGCTTTCAGGAAGTTATCTAGGATTTTTATTCAAAAATTATTCAAAGGATTCCTCCGGATCTCTCTTCCAGAATTTTATTGAATATTCTTCCATAGTTTCCTGAAGAAACTTCTACAGATATTCTTTCAAAAATATTTCAGAAATTGTTTTCTTCAAGGATACCTTTTGGAATTCTTCCACAGATTCCTTCAAAAATTCTTCTAAGGGATGATACTTCTATTTCTCAATATTTATTTCACTATTTTTTCCTGGATTCATCCTGGAAAATCTTCAACGAATTTTTTTAGAAGCTTTCCAAAATATCCCTCAGTATTTTTATGATTCCTGCAAAAATATCTGTAAGGGTTACGGATTATGCTTAATGATCTGCCATGGATTCATGTAGAAACTCCTCCAGCTATTACTTCATGAATGCCTCTGAGAATTCCTTCAGGAATTCTTCCAATTTTTTTTTTAGAAAGTCATCTGTAAATTATTTTTGAAATTCAACCAGTTTGCTTCAGAAAACCTTCTACAGATTCCTTTAGAAAGAAGAAATCCCTCATACCACTTAGAAAATCTGCCATTTATTCCTCCCAAAATTGTTCCATGTTCATTAGAGACTGCTCCATAAATTTCTGCTAGAATTCCTCTAGAAAACTTTTCATCCCCATCGATTTTTCCAAAAAATCATAAATTTGGAATTCGTTCAGAAATTTTCCCAGGTATTCCGTGAAAAAATCTACCATTGATTGTATTCAAAACTTTTCAAATGGTTTCTTTTGCAATCCTTCCATGCATCCCTCTAGGAATTTCTTCATAAAACCTTTCAGGGAAACTTTTTCAGGGATTCTTTCGTGAATTCAGAAACTCTTCCAATGGTTCTCCACATTTTTACAGGTAGTCCTTCAGGCATATCTTCAGAAACTGCTCCAGGAATTCCTGCAAGAATTTATCCATGAATACCATTGGAAATTCTTGCTGAAATGTCTGCCGAGTATTCATCAGGTTTTCATCAGGTATTCCTCCGGATATTCCTGCAGTAATTCCTTTAGTGATTCCAGCAGGATTTTTTCCAGAGATTTCAGCAAAAACTCATATAGAATTTCTCCAGGATTTCCTCCTGGTATTTCTTTATGTCCATGATTCGTCTTATATTTGCTGTACATTTTTTCAGATTTTCTGGGAAATATTTTGATCAAACTTTAGAAGAAACCTTCTCTAAAGTTAATGGAAAATTCTGGTTAAACCAATTGAATTATTCGTAGAAAGTATCTGAAAAAGATTGTTTGAGGATGTCGGAATTTCCATTAAGTAAAAAATACTCGAAGAGAATAAACAAGACACAAAAATCAAACTAAAGAAACTTTTGAAAAAAGAAAATAAATGACAACGTTTTTTTTTGCAAATAACCAATGTTCAATTGTCGTGGGGCGCCAATATGGATGCTTGCCAAGGGCGCCATGGGACCACGCTACGGCTCTGGATATGACTCCCTCTTTCTTGGTGTCCTGCGTGTGTCCTAGGATTTACAATATTTTCCCGTTCCAAAAAGGCTTGCCGAGATCCTTTTTCTCGTTCTTGTAGCTGCGATCCGTGTGGGATGACGACACTGATTCTCATGTTGCGAAATGCGCCTGGAAAACACAAGAATCTGTTGAGAAAATGAAATATGTTAACCCAGAATTAATTAACTTACACATCGCAACATTTTTTTGTCTCAAGAGCAAACTTATGCGTCTCCGAATGATTTTGGGCCGCTGAATCCGAATCCGGGCTCAGATTTGCTCTAACACGTCACAATTTTGAGCTATACCTCAATTTATAGAGCAAAATATGCGATTTTGGGCGTTTTTGACTGCAAGCCATTAAGCAAGGAAATATTTTTTTTAAGCAATCAAAAGGTTAATTGGTCAATTAACGACTCATGCAAAATATTTCGTTTTACCTAATCAAATTTGATAGATTTAAGGACAAGGTATTTGGAGTACATAGCTCAAAATTTCTAGAGCACCGTTTTTTAGAACCGTTGAACGGATTTGGATGAAAATCCATCACGCTAATTGTTCAGTGGTTGTCAACAGCGTGATGCATTTTAATCCAAATCCGTTCAACGGTTCTAAAAAACGGTGCTCTAGAAATTTTGAGCAATGTACTCCAAATACCTTGTCCTTAAGCATTTTATGTTAGTATGAAAACTTGCATGCAACTTTTGGAGGGTGACTTGTATGGGAAATATCGTACCTAACATAAATCGCTTAAAATTATCAAATTCGATAGAGGACAAACAGACTAAAAATTGAACTAGAAATGAATGTTTTTTGTTAAACTTATCACTAATCTAAATCTGTACTCAGAATCAAAATGAAATAATTACAGCTCAAATTAGGCTCCAGCATAACAGTGAGCTTCACTGTGGAAATCCGAACGTATACCTCTCAAACATAATATTTATTTTATTTTATTTATCCATACTTTTTAGTTTTTGCTAAAATTCTAAAGGTATTATGATGATATTCGATAATTTACTTCGCTGAATGTATGACTGGATACTTTAGATCGATACATGTTCAGATCTAAGAGCCGTGACCACTATCTGGTGGTAGTCAAACTGCGCCCAAAACTTTCTGTCATCAACAATGTATTGTACGTGTACCGGCAGTGGGGTGACACAGCTGTCAAGCCCGGTACATCGCTGCTCTAATCATCATCGTTTTTGGTACGGCGCGTTTTGGTACCCTTTTTCTGGTGGTTTACCTTAACTTGCTCCTGATTTTCGGGTGTGTGGCTCGTGTGTTGCTAGTGCTTACTTCGGAAATTACATATTTCAAACGAATAATGTGTGGGTTTTGATGATTGTTTTTCTTTGTTTATCGCTTTGTACGATATTATATGTAGCAGCGAAGCAGTGTCGATGTTTCAAGCGCATCTTTGCTATGAAGAAAGCAATCAAAACAAAAACATTAGACGCCATGTTGAATCGAAGCTGGGATGCTGATTCTGGCCCTTCCGGTACCGGCGACCGCCATGGTACAACATAGAGCGACTGAAGCAACCGATTATCGCCTCAGCATACGCGCAGAATCTCGAGGCAGCGTTGCCAGACGAAGGCGACCTCGATGTGGAGGACTGCTGGAGTAGTGCAAAAGCAGCCATCAACGATGCATCTGAGCGCACCCGCAGGTACGTGGAAAGGAGTCGACGAAACGAGTGGTTTGACGAGGAGTGCAGAACGATTTCGGAGATGAACTCAGCATGGGCGGTAGTGCAGCAGCAAGGAGCCCGGCAGAATGTGGAACGCTATAAACAGGAGCGGAAACCGCAGACCTGCCTCTTTCGGGGGGAAAGCGCCGCCTGGAAGAAACGGAGTACGAAGAAATGGAACTGCTGTGCCGTTCTCATGAAATACGGAAGTTTCACTAGAAGCTCAACGCATCCCACAACGACTTCGTGCCGTGAGCCGAAACATGCCGGGATAAGGACGGGAACCTCTTGTCGGACGGACGGGAGATGATCGAAAGGTGGAAGCAGTACTTCAATGAGCATCTAAATGGCGATCGTAGGCACGGGAAACCACGACAGCGGAAAGAACGACTACACCAATACAGCAGAGGATGGAATTGAGTCACCTCCCACGCTGAGGGAAGTCATTCACCACCAAAACAGTTGGAAAGGCTGGTATCGCAACTGAATTCACCTAGATGGGCCACCTGTCTGCACCGGTTGGTATTATGCCTCTCGAGAAAAATCAGAATATGGAGATAATCTATGTTCGGCTTCTGAAATAAGCGCGACAGTTACTAACCGTAACAGCGTAACCAAATCACAATAGAATTCTATCCCATTATATGGGATTTGACAGCAAGCCACTCTTGCCGTTCATATCAAATACAATCGAAAACATCTGTCACTTCGCGAAACTCGCGTGCTTTTGTTTTCGGCGGGAACATATTTCCTTTTGTTTTGCCTTGCGAGTGTCACTACGACGGTATACCTTGCGAGCGTACGACCGCCGCTGGACTCTAATAAAAGATAAGCGCGACAATAGTCAGGATCTGGGAAATGTTACCGTTGAGGAACAAAATCCTATATTTATTTATAAAATTTTTATCCTAAGAACAAAGTTTGTAAAAACACTTTTCGAATATAACACAAAACACAAACGTAACTGCTGCATGGGCATTAACCTTCATCCAGCCAACGTACATTTTCCACCGTCGGAAAAGCACAAAAATGGTCATTACTTTTTTGTTTTTCGATGGATTTTGATGAAATTTTCACAACTTCCCGAAAAACTCTTCTAGTTTTTGATGCCGGGGACATGGGTGCCTGGTCCACATGATTCCGGAGTTATTCCGGATTGTCTTGGGGTACCAAAATTGGCCACATACTTTGCGCAAAGTATATCTCAAGATCCCGATGAGATAGAAGTATAGTGTCTTCGGCGAATTTGTTCAGCAGGTTAAGAACTAACTGGCAACGGCGACTTTGGTTCGTGATTCGGTCGCTAGGCGGCGCCAGTGTCAAAAATGTTCAAACCCTCATATCTCAGAAACCTGATAAGATAGAATGATGCTGTCTTCGGCAAAATTCTTCAGCAATCTCAGAACTATCTGATAGTAATGTCTTTGGTTTGGGATTTATCCGCTAGGTGGCGCCTTGTGTCTGAAGAATTCAAACACGTATATCTCGATACCCTAATGAGGTACAAGCATGCCGTTTTCAGCAAAGTTGATCAGCAGGCTAAGAACTATCTGGCAATGGCGTCTTTGGTTCGAGAATCGTCCGCTAGGTGGCGCCAGGGTAAGAAATGTTCAAACTTCTTTATCTCAGAATCCTGATAAGATAGAATGATGCCGTCTCCAACAAAGTTCTTCAGCAAGCTAAAAACTGTCTGATAGTTGAGTCTTTGATTCGTTTGCGATCAGTCTCCGTATCGATTGGACGTATTTTCAATTGCGAGAAGCTTTTCTGTTAGTGTGGTGTGATGGCTCTCAATTCACGAGAGAACACATTTAAAATAGATCTGACAAACTTTACGCGCCGGCCAAGTTATGAACAAATCCACGGATTTGTTAATTTGACACTTGGCTTACAGCCTAATCAGGTGAAACGTCTGCAGATCAATCATGCATCGAAATGCGTGCATGTCAAATGTGCAGACCAAGCAATCGCAGAAGAAATTGTGAAAGAACACGACGCGCAACACGAGCTTGAAGTGCAAGGCAGCAAGCATCGGATACGGTTGACGATTGACAGCGGTTGCACCGAGGTCAAAGTTCATGACCTCTCCGAGAGTGTGAGCGATGAAGATATAACTGTATTCCTACGTCATTTCGGCGACGTGCACAATGTGAAGGAATTGAGTTGGGGTCCTTCGTTCCCTTATCAACATGTGTCTTCTGGGGTACGCGTAGTAACTATGACACTACGTAACCACATCCGATCGTTTGTTACGATACAAGGTCAGGAAACTCTGGTTACTTACCGTAATCAACCAGCATCATGTAAACATTGCACCCAACCACTACATCCCGGTAGTACATGTGTGCAATACAAAAAGTTAATCCAAGTAAAACCCAACAACCAGTCGACATCCAACGAAACCGCGGGCAATGATAGCTCGATCCTCAATCAAGTGACCAAATTGAACGAGCCGAACAGCTGTACAAGCTACTCCAGTGCAGTGGACGAGAAAGAGAGGAACAAGCCATCGATCGACGACGTCGCAACTACCGGCGGTGGAAAGAAGAGGAGGAAACAAAAAGAGCAGCAACAATCCGCACAGCAGCCCTCGTGTGTGCAAATAATCGAACCAACAACGGAGTCGCCGCCGAGAAAGAAGCAGGATGAGAACGTAAATTTTTTTCGTAAAGTAAAACAATCGCAGGGAGAGCGCACGGCAGATTCTGAAATGAGTACCGAATGGGAAGATGATGAGTCCGAGCCCGAGCCCGACAGCAATGATATGGATGCATGGCTTGCCTGGGTACAAAGAGGCATCGAAAAAGGAAGGCGTAGACGAGAGTCGAATAGTAAATAGTGTGTAAATTATAATTGTGTAGACTATCTGTATGTATTGAATTCGTATTCCGACCCGAATGACCAAAATTGGTTAAAGGGTCGTTAATAAAAACAAACAAACAAACAAACATCGAAAAACAAAAAAGGTATGACCATTTTTGTGCTTTTCCGAAGGTGGAAAATGTACGTTGGCTGGATGAAGGTTAAGCGAGGATGTCGCGACGCGAGCTACAAAAAGGACCACCAGAGCCAAGAGAAAAAGGGAATTTGAAGAAAAAGGGTAAGCTGTAAACACCTAGTAGTTGAATTTCAAATCCGTGCAGTTGTTCCTTAACCCTCCTTTGGCATTAGGGTCATTTTTTACCCAAACCGTACACCGCGTCAGCGAGCTGAAACAAATGTTCTGCCCGACAACAACTCAGCAGCGCGAGACTCGGACGTAGTCACAGAGTCGGCGCGCTACCGGGCAACCGGAGGGGCTTCGCGGATCTATTAGGGCGCTCAAGGATTTAAATAATTAACACTAATGCGGTTCGAATCTACGGTGTATTCTGGTGTTCTGTTGTTTCGGTCACTGGTTCACTGCACGTGCCTTCTTTGGCTGCAAACCTGCGAGCGCTCGCGGCGGGGCTGCTGTTCCAACGATGGCTGACCAGGCTCGTTGTAGTCCACCGACAAGATGGCGGAGCAGCTACCGATGGCCTTTGGAATCCAGAACTTACAATGGCGTTTCTAGATGGACTGGAATGGCGGGTTGTGGAGTTGGTTCTAGACTACAGGCGCTTCCTTCAAACGTAGTCGGTCGACGACGGCAAGGCCGCCCTCTGTCGAACCGAGAAGGGAATCTCTCCTTGGTAATTAGGGCTTTTACCCAAGAGCTAGTTCCTCTTTAGCGTGTATGGCCCGCAGCCAGAGGAACAGTGTCGGTCCTTAACGATTAGATTTGGGCACCTTACGGAAACCCAGATCGTGGCGTGCACTGGTGGTCTTTCGACGCGCCATTCAGAAGGCTAGTTATAAAAACGGTACAAAATACGTCCTGAATTTGGGAAAACCTAGGCACACCTCTTATTGGCCTTTTCACTGGCTATCTTCACTCCACTAATTAACTTATAGCACGTCTGATCTACACGCTCGCCTGTTTTAAAGTGAACGATGGCCGCCCACCGAAAGTCCTTCAAACCCTTCAGCCATCTCCTAGTTCAGTGCCTTCATCATGCTCCGACGCTATTCTCACCATGTTTAGCTGTAGAACATGATTGTAGACCAATGGTTTTCAAATCGCTGAAGTATATGAACCTACCTAAATCCTCGATTTACATGGCGCATTAACAAACTAATTTGAATCTTGTAGCAACGGTTTCAGAGCTGCTCTCAATCAATGTGATGCAAAAGGAAGGTTAATTAGCTTCCCGATTAGCCGACCTTGAGTATGTAGGTCCCAAGCTCTGGCTTGCCGGAGACCAAAAACGGTAGCCAAGGGTCCATCTGACCCGTACAGTAACAGAAACCAAATAGCTATCGGAGGAGTGGGAAGAAGGACTAATCTGCCCCATTCACAACAAAGGCGACGATTAACCCTTCCGTTACCAACCCCCCCTAACGAGAGTGCGAAAAAATACTGTTTTCGTTATAACTTTTTTGTTTTTAAATATTTTTCGACCAAATTTTGACACAATAAGCGGATATCCTTCTAATTTAAGGATTTGCTAGGGATTGTTGGAATGTGTACCTGGTTCCGGAGTTATTCCGGAATCAAAATGGGTCATTCGATTTAGCATTTTGGAAAAAGTAAATTTTCGATATGAGAGCCGTTCAGTTTTCAGACCTAAGTGCACTAGAATGATAGAAAAAATTTGTCTAGAAGTCCATCCCGGTCACTACGTGCCTTGGAACCCGTTTTACAGATGTTCCGGGGAACCGGTTCCGGGGTCAATTTTTGAATATGATTCAATACCATCATGCAACACCTCAAAGTTCGTGGTTTTTCAAGATGCATCACTCTGTGCTGTTTTGGCGTTATCTGAAATACTGTTGGCCATTTTAGAGCCGGTATTCGGATTTCTCGGGAATCGGTTCCGGTGGTTCCGGGGTCAATTTTTCGAAGATGAACAAATGCAATCACGCGACTACGAACTGAACCATTGATTGCTGTTCGTATATTTATGTTTTTAACCAGAAACTGCCACTGTTGGGTTATCATTCTGAGAATGCATCCAGGAATGCCTTCCGGAGATTCGTCATGGAATTCCGCAACCTCTCCAAAGAATTCTCTCCGGAATTCTCTCCGGAATTCTCTCCGGAATTCACCCAGGAGGTTCCTCTTGAAGGATGTTCTTCCAGTTTATTCAATCCAGCGAGGTTGCCAAAAAGGCTTTAGGACATTTAGTCGAATGACATTTGGTCGAATGACGTTTGGTCGAATGACATTTGGTCGAAAGTACGTTTGGTCGAAAGGACATTTGGTCGAATGGTCATTTGGTCGAAACCCATTTTGTGGAAGACGAAGCATATGACATTTAGTCGAATGGACATCTGGTCGAAAGGCACTAACCCATGAAAAGAGATTTAAGTGCAAAAAAATATTATAGATTTCGGTATCTGAACGCATTTGTTACTGAGCTTATTTGGTTGAAAGTGTGTTTGGTCGAATGAACGTTTAGTCGTATAGCAATATAATCGTGTTAAATAACATCAAACATGAAAAAGCAAATATTTCATTCATGGGTGTTTATTATTATGGTATCTTGTTTCGCAATGTAGTTGTCGTTGGCATTGATGAAGTGTTGATTTTCCATCGAAGATTTCTCCTAATTTTTAATCTTGGCTATTCTTTCAAGTTTCATCAATTCATTGCGTTTTTGTGTAGCACATACTGGTTTTTCCATCAAAGGTTTCTCCTTCTTTTCAACATATGCTGTTCTTTCAACCTTGTTTTTTTTGTGCTGACAGTGGACATTATGGTTGTGATTTTTTTTTATCGATGATTTTACCTTCTTTTGAACATAGGCTATTCTTTCAAGTTTCGTATTTGTATTATGTTTGAATGTTATAGCTGCTGTCTTTTTTCTCATGTATTCTTCCTTCTTTGAAATATAGGCTATTCTTTCAAGTTTATCAACCCTCCTAGGATGTTAGGTTTTTCGCACCACGATGGCGTAATGCACGTTCAGCGTGCCTGTCATATTGACCCCAACATCGTTTTCCTTTACCAACTGCTGAATGTTTCAGAAGAAATTTTTCCTTAGCTTATGTAGCTGTTCTTCATTAGCTGATGCCTTTTTTTAGATATTTTTCCTTCTTTCAAATGGGGCTCGTCTTTCAAGTTTACTAATTTCATTGTGTTTTCATGTACCACCTGCATTTTTATCAGTGGTTTTCCTTCTGGTTTTTTTCACGTTTCCTGTGTTTACCATGTTCACATGTTGAAGCTGCAGATTTTTCATCTGATATTTTTCCTTCTTTTAAACATAGGCTGTTCTTTCATTTAGTAATTCACTTGAATTGAACACGAGTCAAAAATAATATAAATGCTTTCAATGTTTTGATTGAAACGCAATAGTCATTTAACTTGCGCGTCAGAGCTTTTACTGCTCAAGAACGCCCGTTCAGATACCGATTCAGCTCCGAACTCATATGTGCTTACTCTATCGATATGTTATGCGAATAAACTGGTCCGGTCACCCGGAGTTTCAGAAAATCCGTAAATATAAATATGTGAGATTGAGGTGTAATGAAGTGTTATTGATTGCCATGACTGTTTGAGATTTTTTTTTCTGTAATAGCCAGCTAATGGATTGACAAGACTGATTGGACAAACTATTGGTTTATGATCTTTGATGGTTATTATAGCTGACATGCCGAACATGTTCCAGAAAATCTGGATTTTCCGAAAACCACGGTAATCAATCCGGTTCACTCGGAAATGCTCCCAATAAAAGATAAGTTTCTGAATCGAATCCCAAAATTATTCAAATATTTGAAAAAATGACGGATATATAACTATTTTAGTTTTGAGGATACCAGGGTATCATGCAAGCATTTTGCGAATGTAGTTATGTAGAGCTCGCTCGCGTTCCAACTGAAGAATTTTCAAATATTTCTAATCGCAGCGTGCCGAGTTTAAACTTGAACGCGTTTAAATGCGTCACTATTTTCATGGTATCCTCTTACGGTAGTATCAATCTGCAAGCAAGTATCATCACTCGGGTATCGCTAGGTGTGTTTTTGAACATTCTCACCTACGAAGTAAATAGGTACTGCTGATTTGCATTGCTCTAGCAGCGGATGCTACAAGCCGCAGAGCAATATTGTTGACAACGGAATGAAAGTTTTCCAATGACAGGTTCAACGAAAGTTTTTTGCGCTGATCTGCGGATAGTAGCCTCATTAACGTCGGCATTCTGTGGTTCACGAGCCATGTGCGCAAGACGTGTGGGTGGAATTAAAGTTCTCACGTTCCAAGATTTGATTTTCTAAACGTTATCCATAAATCGTTGCCCGGTCTGTTGCCGTTAAATCAATCTGTTTTCTCTTGTTTTGCTGGTAGTTGAAGGTTTTAAGTAGGCTTCCTTTACCGGGGCTGCTCTGCCTACATGGCGCTCAAGGGGCTACTACCTTGGGTATGCACCTCCCTATTGAGTATTCGGAACACACCTCCTCAAGCTGAAGGAAAGACAACAGTGCGCGGACTGCACTACCTGCTAAGTACGTAACTCTTATCTAGCGGTTTTAGTCATCGACTGATCTAGTGTCTTTTCATCAGTTCGACCAGATGTCCATTCGACGAATTGTCGGTTCGACTTGATGTCATATGTTTCCTACTCCCTAATATGGGTTTCGACCAAATGTCCATTCGACCAAACGTCCGTTCGACCAAATGTACTTTCGACCAAATGTCATTCGACCAAACGTCATTCGACCAAATGTCTTTCGACGAAATGTCATAGATTCCCAGGAGTTTCTTATGGAGATTTGATTCCGGGGATTCATCCAAGAATTCCTTGTAGACATGCTTCCTAGATATTGTAAGGGTTCCTCCAGTAATTATTTACAGAGAATTTCCCAAAAACTCGTTTCGGGTGATTTCGCGTAAAATGCTTCCGAACGCTCTTGCACAAGTTACCTCCGCAAACTCCGGAGGTTCCTCCTGAAGATTCTTCCGAAAATTTAAACAGGTATCACCTAATAAATATCTCCAAAATTCCACCAAAGATTCCTTCAGGACCTCCTCCGTGAATTCCTCCGAAAGTTCCTCCAAGAATTTCTCCAGGAATTTCCCCCTGAAGTTTTTATGAGTTTATGAGTTTTTATGAGAATTGGAAATTTTCGAAGGATTCCTCCAGCAATTTCCTTAAAATATTCCGCCAGTAGTTCTTTCGAAAATTCCTTCTCTAGTTCATTGAGAAATTTCTTCAGGAATTCTCCCAGTAAGTTGCTCTGGGAGTACCACCGAGCATTCCTCAGGGAGTTCCTCCAGAACTTCCTCCCAGGAATCCTTCCAGGAGTTCCTCTAGGAATTCCTCTAGAAGTTCCTCCAGGAATATTCCCTGGAAGTTCCTCTAGAGACTCCTCCGACCGAAAGTTCCTGCAGGAGATCCTCCAGAAATTCCTATAAATTTTCCTCCAGGAGTTTCTACGGAAATTTCTCCGGGAGTTTCTTTAAAAAATATTCCGGGAATTCCTCCAACATTTTCTCCAGGAGTCCCTTCGAAAATTCCTCCGAGAATTCCTCCAGGAATTCTCCCTGGAAATTCTTGCGGGAGTTTCTCCTGGAATTGCCTCAAGAGCTGCTCCAGAAGTTCTTCAAGGAATACTTGTGGGAGTCCCTCCGGGTGTTTCCCCAAGAATTCCTCCAGGGAGTTCCACCAAAAAATTCCGGGAGGAACGCCTGGAGGAACTTTCTGAGGAATTCCTGGAGGAGCTTCCAGAGGAATTCCTGGAGGAATTTCCGGAGGGACTCCTGGAGGAATTTCCGGAGCAATTCCTGAAGGAATTTCCGGAGCAATTCCTGAAGGAATTTTCGGAGGAATTCGTAAAGGAATTTCCGGAGGAATTCTTGAAGGAACTTCCGGAGGAATTCCTGGAGGAACTTCCGGAGGAATTACTGGAGGAATTTCCGGAGAAATTCCTGGAGGAATTTCCGAAGGAATACCTGAAGGAATTTCTGAAGGTATTCCTGAAGGAATTTCCGGAGGAATTCCTGGAGGAAATTCGGGAGGAATTTCTGGAGGAATTTCCGGAGGAATTCCTGGATGAATTTCTGGAGGAATTCCTGGAGGAATTTCGGGTGGAAATCCCGGAGGAATTTCCGGAGGAATTCCTGGAGGAACTTCCGGAGGAATTACTGGAGGAATTTCCGGAGAAATTCCTGGAGGAATTTCCGAAGGAATACCTGAAGGAATTTCCGAAGGTATTCCTGAAGGAATTTCCGGAGGAATTCCTGGAGGAAATTCGGGAGGAATTCCTGGAGGAATTTCCGGAGGAATTCCTGGAGGAATTTCGGGAGGAAATCCTGGAGGAATTTCCGTAGGAATTCCTGGAGGAACTTCCAGAGGAATTACTGGAGGAATTTCCGGAGGAATTCCTGGAGGAATTTCCGAAGAAATACCTGAAGGAATTTCCGAAGGTATTCCTGAAGGAATTTCCGGAGGAATTCCTGGAGGAAATTCGGGAGGAATTCCTGGAGGAATTTCCGGAGGAATTCCTGGAGGAATTTCGGGAGGAAATCCTGGAGGAATTTCCGGAGGAATTCCTGGAGGAACTTCCAGAGGAATTACTGGAGGAATTTCCGGAGAAATTCCTGGAGGAATTTCCGAAGGAATACCTGAAGGAATTTCTGAAGGTATTCCTGAAGGAATTTCCGGAGGAATTCCTGGAGGAAATTCGGGAGGAATTTCTGGAGGAATTTCCGGAGGAATTCCTGGATGAATTTCTGGAGGAATTCCTGGAGGAATTTCGGGTGGAAATCCCGGAGGAATTTCCGGAGGAATTCCTGGAGGAATTTCCGGAGGAATTACTGGAGGAAATTCCGGAGAAATTCCTGGAGGAATTTCCGAAGGAATACCTGAAGGAATTTCCGAAGGTATTCCTGAAGGAATTTCCGGAGGAATTCCTGGAGGAAATTCGGGAGGAATTCCTGGAGGAATTTCCGGAGGAATTCCTGGAGGAATTTCGGGAGGAAATCCTGGAGGAATTTCCGTAGGAATTCCTGGAGGAACTTCCAGAGGAATTACTGGAGGAATTTCCGGAGGAATTCCTGGAGGAATTTCCGAAGAAATACCTGAAGGAATTTCCGAAGGTATTCCTGAAGGAATTTCCGGAGGAATTCCTGGAGGAAATTCGGGAGGAATTCCTGGAGGAATTTCCGGAGGAATTCCTGGAGGAATTTCGGGAGGAAATCCTGGAGGAATTTCCGGAGGAATTCCTGGAGGAACTTCCAGAGGAATTACTGGAGGAATTTCCGGAGGAATTCCTGGAGGAATTTCCGAAGAAATACCTGAAGGAATTTCCGGAGGAATTCCTGGAGGAAATTCGGGAGGAATTCCTGGAGGAAATTCGGGAGGAATTCCTGGAAGAATTACCGGAGGAATTCCTGGAGGAATTTCCGGAGGAATTCCTGGAGGAATTTCCGGAGGAATTCCTGGAGGAATTTCGGGAGGAAATCGTGGAGGAATTTCCGGAGGAATTCCTGGAGGAATTTCCGGAGGAATTCCTGGAGGAATTTCCGGAGGAATTCCTGGAGTAATTCCTCCGGAAGTTCCTTCAAGAATTCCTCCAGAAATGCAGTGAATACCAGGTCCCAACGCATCACCTGTTCATCGACTTCAAAACGGCATACGACAGTATCGATCGCGCAGAGCTATGGAGAATTATGGACGAAAGCGGCTTTCCTGGGAAGCTGACTAGACTGATTAAAGCAACGATGAACGGTGTGCAAAACTGCGTAAGGATTTCGTGTGAGCTATCCAGTTCATTCGAATCTCGACGGGAACTGCGACAAAGTGACGGACTCTCATGCCTACTCTTCAACATCGCTCTGGAAGGTGTGATGCAACAAGCCGGGCTCAACAGCCGGGGAACGGTTTTCACAAAATCCGGTCAATTAGTGTGCTTTGCGAACGACATGGGCTATGCTCGAGGAGGACCTGCACACGAAGTTTACGAGCGACGCCTGCTAAGGACGATCTTCGGTGGTGTGCAAGAGAACGGTGTGTGGCGGAGAAGGATGAACCACCAGTTCGCTACGCTTTTCGGGGCGAGCCCAGCATCCACAAGGTGGCCATAGCTGGAAGGATACGGTGGGCAGGGCATGTTGCAAGAATGTCGAACAGCAACCCTGCAAACTTGATGTTCGCGACTGATCTGGTTGGCACAAGAAGCGCAGCGTAGAGCGCAGAGAGCACGATGGGCGAACCAGGTGGAGCGTGACTTGGCGAGCTTTGGGCGTGACCGATGATGGAGAGCGGCATCCACCAACTAAGTATTGTGGCGTACTATTGTTCATCACGTCTTATCTTGAATGTGATGTTGAGCAAATAAACGTGTAGCCGTGACATGCCTTTTGAAAACCCCTGTGATAACTTCAATGGATCGTCATGTAGACTATAACCGATGGACAGACGGACGGCCCACCGAAGAGCGACGCTTAGTTTATTAGTTTTTAACACCCAATTTACTGGTCACTTTTGCGGGAAGCAACTCTCTGTTGCCGACAAATAGAGACGTGCGGTGAAACGGCTGGCTGGCGCTTGAACTGAATTAGATTTTTTCCCCGGTTATCCGGTCAGCAATAGTTTCGGCCAACAACAACAATTGGATAGTCATCCAACAACGCGATAGCGCGCGCTCAGGTCGGTCTCAGGTTCAGGTAAAAATTGAAGGGTTAATTGGAAAACAAAAGCCCCGGCAAAAATGAATTGTGTTTCCTCTGGTATAGTTTTTTGGCGCTCGATCATAGTATCAGGGGGGTTGGTGTAAAATGCGTCGGTGTGATAAAACGAACCCCCACCACCTCCCCCTCTAAAATGCTACGTCATTTATGGACGATTCCTTTGGGTATTATTTTTAACGTTAACAATTATTTATATTAGGTAATTTAGCATTTGTATGTTTTCTATAGAAAATACCGTTGATTACTCATAAGCAATCCTGACCATTCCATTTGACGAAGCATGTTCCCCCTCAATCTCCCTCTGCTAGCTTCGTCAAGTGGTGTGATGTTTGAAAAATTAAGTGAGTTACGAAAAAAAAAACTTTCCAACTAACAACCATCCGCCCCGAAGAGGAGGGTGTGATCCATAAAAGTTAATCTCTCTGTCGGCACTACGAGCACCAGGTATTGGAATCACCCATTCGCGGATGATCAGAAATTTCCGATGGGAAATTGGAAATTTTACAGCTAGTTTTCGCTAGTAGCTATCGGATAGATTGCTTAGAGGGAGAGACACAGAGAGAGTGCCGAAATTGACGATGTTTTTTTTTCGTTCACTTGCTGCAACAAGGGCTATACACACATCTAGTAGGCCGAGAGAACGGGCCAACGAGTGAGATTGGTTTCACGGGTTTGTGAATGTAATTAGTAGGCCATGATTGCAACAGAGCCTGACCTATGGGTGCGAGGGATTGAGCGGCAAGGTAAATGGATTTTGGAGTGGTGTGCTTCTGTTGCGGAAGTTGCGGGGAAAACAAAATCATGCTTCGCTCAATCATAGGACTTGTTTCTTTTTTTTTTCTCTCTTGGATGAAGTGAGTGTAGAAATTTTCACGCTCAGTGCAAGTGTCATCAAAGGAAAATTGATCGATTTTTCCACCCTGTTGCGAAGCAATTTCCTCGCACTCCTGTTGAATGGCAATTTCAAGTATGATTAGGGTAATTGGCCAATTGTTGAACAGTTAGTACTTGGATTGATTTTCGCTAATTGTCTGCAACAAATTTGTAAGATTTTCATTTTCAAATGTCATGAGATTGTTGTCTTTCTCGTGCACTAAGTGTATTGGAAAGGCTATATTTTCCCTTCAAAAAAGACTTTTTGATATAAGGCCCGGAGAGTCGAATCACATATACCAATCAACTCAGCTCGACGAATTAAGGTGATGTCTGTGTAAGACACAGTGTGTATGTATGTGTGTATGTTTGTGTAGGTACTTGCAACTTCAAACGCGATTATCTGCAGCTGTCACCTGAATACTACCCCACAGGAAAAAAGTGAGCCAACATCTCTGAACCCCACTGCATGCTGAACCCCAAACAAATATCGTTTCAGGACCAACAAATGAAAAAGGCAAAATATTTTTCCCAACAAAATATATAATTTTCCAAAATACTAGGCCAATCGTAACAAAAAGTTATTTTGTTATTTGATTTATAGTACTCTAAATAAAAACGTGTGTGAATAAGCTCGTAATTGGGGTCCTGAAGAAGAGGTAAAACAATGTTACTCGTAAATCACGCTCAAATCAAATGTTTGCCATGAAACTGATGCTGACTTCAAAACATGGATGAATCGCAACCGGCTGAAGCTAAGTACACCATTCCCTTTCGTTGTTCCCCTCCACTTTACCGTCTCGTTTGATCAGGTTTTATCCCGGCAAACGTCGTTCTGCCTGCCTACTGTGTTTTTTGACATGCAGCTCTACAGAAAAATGGCATGCCAAATGGAATTTCAAACATTCTCGTTTTCGGTGCGTTCCCGGTCGGTTTTCCCAATTATTTTTTCGTACGAACACGACGGAGACCTGTTCGAATGAAACACTGAAAGAATGGTGTAGATTCGTAGGCCCGTTTCCGAGCCTATTCGTGACATACAAACACCATTCCATTTTTATTTATATAGATATATTAGTAGTTTTTTTTTTCTCCCTTTCCCATTTGTGTTGATATTTTGTGTAAGTGTTCGATTCAGTTTTGATCTTCGTGATCGTTATTGTTTTTGAGCGTGTGTCCCGTGGCGGTGGTAACCTGCCGCAATGGGTGATGATAATGATGGCGGGGGTACGTCATACCCCATCACTGAGGCCTTGCTGTTGGCTTCGGGTGCACCGATCCAATAAAATGTTATCAACGTGAACCCCTTTGCCACCCATCAATCTGGCGTTTCTGCAATGGACGCCAATAATACACCTGCAACGTCCCCCGCCTCAAGACCTACCCTCCCGACTTTAGCGGGTCGTTTGTTGTTTTCTTCCTACCCAAAGGCAAACGTTTGAATACCGTTCAAATCAGCAAGGATGGGACTAAGCGGTATTCTTCCGTTGTCTCCATTGACATGATCGGTACAGCTAAACTTCGCGTTACCGTAGGCGACCGAAAACAGGCTAATGAGATTGTTGCTTGTGAACTATTTACGCTTGAGTATCATGTGTACGTTCCAAGCGCCCAAATCAAGATTTTGGGGAAGGTCGCCGACAAATCTTTGACCTGCGAAACAATCATGCAAGGCTGTGGTCGTTTCCACAACCCTTCTCTACCTCCTGTCCAGATACTGGATTGCCGGCAACTGCATTCGGTCTCCCAGGAGGGCGAGAAGAAGGTTTACACACCATTTGATGAATTTTATGTGACCTTCTCCGGATCACCATTACCAGATCTGCTGGCGATTCGGCTACCTGTGAGGCTGTATCTACCGAAGGTAATGAATTGTATCAATTGCAAGCAGCTGGGCCACCTTGCTGTGCAACATGCGGGGAGAGACATGTGGACGGTGCGTGTTAAACGCCGGCCAAGTGTGTTTATTGTGGTAGTGACCATCCACACATGAGTTTAGAGGTACTCGCTGGCGTACAGCCTCTGAGAGACCGCTTTGCGGAGTTATCGTTCCGGTTCCTCATCCGATGCGAGGTTGTGAATAAATTGGTCATAGAAAATTTCGAAAAGCTGCTCGAACAGAACCCTCAAACTACTATTGGCACATGACGCTGGAGGTAGCCCATCTTCGGTTAACACCACTCGTGTTCATGAAGGATGAGATCACCAGAATAGCAGAATCTTTTCGTTCCGTGTGTTTTCCACAAATTTTTGCAAGTAAGTTCGGGCATGTTAGCTGGGACAGACAGTTCTTCACAGACGGTTCGAAAACCGGTGATTCGACTGGTTTCGGTGTCTACAACGAACTTCATAGCGCCACCTTCATGCTTCAAAAGCCATGTTCGATATACATTGCTGAGCAAGCGGCTATATACTACACCTTAGAGTACATTAGCACTCTTCCACCTGAGCACTACTTCATGTTTACCGACAGTCTAAGCTCTCTGGAGGCTGTTCGGTCAATGAAACCGATGAAGCACTCAGCATACTTCCTGAAAGGAATACCCCAAGTCTTGAGTGCTTTTTCCAAACGCTCAAACATCATTACCATAGTTTGGGTCCCTTCACATTGCTCAATTCCGGGCAATGAGAAAGCGGACTCTCTGGCTAAGGTGGGCGCTAGCGAAGGCGATATTTACGAGCGTCAGGAGACCTTGATCAGCTGGCCCCCGGCCATCAGCTTTTTTTTATTCGAGCCTATTCAAATATTATCAATAATGAAAAGTTCCAGAAAAAGTATCTCAAAAAATAAACTATTCTAATAATTACGATTTTTATCCACACTTTCCAAACCTTTTTCACTCGAAAACCATAGTATTTCTTCAAGAGAACCACTTCAATCTTATCATAGAATTTTAACAAATAACAAGCTTGGTTGAATGGCAAAATTGAAATACAAAAACAGCATGCTAAATTTTCCAGATATTATGCCGGAACCAGTTCCGGTTGGAAAAAGAAGGACATTGTAGAACCCTTGGTAGAACCATATACTGCTAGGCTATAGGCTATACCGCTCAAAATTTACTACCAGAACACACGAGGGCTGAGGACCAAAATCGACGAGTTTTACTTGGCAGTATCTGAAATGGAATATGACATCATCGTTTTAACGGAGACGTGGCTAAACGAACAACACCTATCAACCCAATTATTCGAAAGCAACTATGCGGTATACAGGGATGATCGAAATTTCGCCGTCACAGGAATGTCGAGAGGAGGTGGAGTATTGATTGCTGCAGCTAATCATCTCTCTTCAAGTCAAGTCTACGTTCTACAATTGAAGATCATCTTGATTCTGTTAGATCCATATCTGATCGCTTATCAGCAGCTGATACCATCCTGATGTTTGGGGATTACAATCAACCGAATTTAGTCTGGAATGCCGCTCCTTCAGGGTTTGCCTTCCCCGATCCTGTTGAATCTGGTTTCCATGTTGCCTGCTCTGCTCTCTTAGATGGCATGTCCCTTCTAGATCTCAAGCAGCTAAATGTGATCAAGAATTCTATTGGACGTACTCTGGATCTTGTATTCGTGAGTGGCGACAAACATGACTCTTGTGGAATACTTCCGGTTTCGGATCCGTTGGTAAATGCTGACGCATTTCATCCCCCGATGCTGTCTCTCCTGGACTGCTCGCCGCCGGTACGATTTGAGGAAATAGACGACACAGGGCAATTCAATTTTCGTAAGGCATATTTTCATGCGCTAAGCTTAGCTCTAAGGCATGTGGATTGGTCTCATCTTGGAGCTACTGATGACGTCAACGTAGCAGTTGCTATATTCAACAGTACGCTCACCGACATGTTCCAGGATTACGTACCTGTCTTTCGACCTCGTTATCACCCACCATGGTCAACTGGTCAACTACGGCATTTGAAACGAAGGCACGCCGCTGCTCTCCTGCATGACATCTTGTTGGCAAAAATGAAGCGTCTAGGTGCTCCACCCAAATTCGTTTCATGGTTAGAGTCATACCTTGATAGTCGCGTTCTGTACGTTAAAATTGGCAATGCAACATCGGATAACTACCAAGCCTCCTCCGGAGTACCTCAAGGCAGTAATCTTGGGCCATTGCTGTTCTCGATTTTCTTCAACGACATTTATTTTGTGCTCCCAGACGGGTGTAGGCTGCTCTACGCCGATGACCTCAAAATATTTTTGCTGATCAGATCGGTAGAAGATTGCCTGGAGCTTCAACGTTTGGCAGATATCTTCCAAAACTGGTGCTCTAGAAACATGCTGACAGTGAGCACTCCCAAGTAACCAAAAGTTCAGATAAAAGGGTACTTTATAAGCTAAGCAGCTTGTTCGAGGTCGCTCATTAGCCTGCTAAGCAGCTTAATTTTTAAGTAATTTTGGAACTTGAAAGTTCACATAAGCACGCTGGATAGCCATCTAAGCAGCTTCTGACAGAACTTTGTCAAAATTCATGCAGAAACAAAAATGTGTTTTTCAGACTCACACCCTGCGGGGGGGGGGGGGGGTGTTTGTGATTCACGTCTGGAAATTGCTACTGATAATTATATTGTCACATATGTCGCTGCTATGTAGATTTGAACTGGATTTTCCTGCGTGATAGCCTGCCGACTTACCGCTGCGCTGCTGAAGACACTTGACAAAGTCAAGCTAACTTCATTACTGTATAAATGTGCAAAACTAGCTGCCGCCAAAAAATCGATTCAAGTCAGACTTTACCTGCTGTCCACTCAATCGCAGCTGTAGTACTGTGGTAGAGCGTAGGGCTCTCACGCAGCGACTGTCGGTTTGAATCCGATGGGCGGCATTATTATTTTTTTTTTTTTGCTCAAGCCTTAGAACTTTATCTGAACTTCGCGGAACTTGAAAGTGCATTTTGTCATGGGAAGCGGAACTTTTGGTTACTTGGGCTTCTAAATGCTGTGTAATATCGTTTTCCAGAAAGAAAACTCCAATCAAGTGGACTTACAAAATCTCTGGAATTGAACTGGAACCAGTTTCTGTTGTGAAAGGCCTTGGTGTATTACTTGATTCAAAGCTGTCATTCTCGGATCACTATTCAACGATAATAGCAAAAGCCAATAGGAATCTAGATTTCATCTTTAGGATTGCAGCGGAATTCCGTGACCAATACTGCTTACGTGCTCTTTATGTGAGTTTGGTGCGTTCTGTGTTAGAATCGGCCTCTATTGTTTGGTGCCCTTACACCGACATGTGGAGCAGACGAATTGAGACCGTGCAGAAACGATGTATCCGATATGCCTTAAGGTTTCTCCCCTGGAATGACCCTGACAACTTGCCACTGTAAGAGGACCGTTGCCGCCTGATAGCCTTGGAAACGTTATCGAACCGGCGTTCTCTTCCAAAAGCAACTTTCGTTGGAAAGCTATTATTAAATGTTATCGACTCTCCTAATTTACTTCAACAAGTTAGGTTTAATGTCACCCCTCGTGTGCTGAGGAATCACGACTTTCTGCGGTTAGACTACCATCGAACAATGTACGGACAGAACGAACCAATCAGGGCAATGTGTAATATATTCAACAGTGTTATTAATGTATTTGATTTTAATGTGTCCATAGATGTTTTTAAAACTAGACTAAGAAGATTGTTTGTTAGGTTATAAGGTTTGAATGTTCATGTAGACACAACAGTCAGATGGACAAATATAATAATTATAATAATAATAATATATATAGAGTGCAGTTATGTGCTACTGCTACACGAACTTCACTAGTATTCAATTCAAACAAACATCATGCTAAGAGCAAAAAAAACCTGGGATTTCTTTACGAATTCTTTCAAGAACACCTTCAAAAATTCCTTTAGGCATTTATTTAAGAACTTCGCCAGGGATTGTTTCAGAAATTCCTCAAAGGACTTCTCCAGAAATTTTTTTTTTGTGAATTCTTCCATGAATATCTTGCAGGGTTCCGATAGTGATTGTTTAAGGTTTGTTCCAAGAAATGCTTCAAAAATTCCTCCCACGATTCCTCCAGAAATTTCTAGATGGATTTTTCCAAGGATTTTTTTTTTTTTTTATTCTTAATCACTTAACCTAATTTACAGCTCTATTGTCCACTAGGGCACTACGTGAGCGATTTCAAATGACAGCTGTACCTACAGTATTATACAGAGCCTAGATGTATTCTATTATACTTTATCGAACTGGTTGCCTTTCTGCTGCTTTCACTTCTCTACTCTACATGGTAGAATGATGAGCACAAGGATGGTAGGTGGCCGTTGTTGCCTTCCAGTCCGATTGGGGGTCCATTATGAGTAGCAGTTCGCCGATGTCCAGGTATCCGGGTCCGTTTGAGCCATGGGGCTCAGAAGAGGGTCAGTGTCAGTCACTCTCGGTGAAGAGCAACTGACGAAAAATTGCAAGTGCCGGGGCTGGGAATCAAACCCATGACCATCCGCATATGAAGCGATCGTGTGACCAACTACGCCACGGGCCCCGACGGTTCCAAGGATTTCTCCAAGAAATCCTTCGAAGATTCCTCCAGGAAATCCCCCAGAAGCTCTTCCAATGATTCTTTCAGAAAATCCTCTAGGAATGCCTTCAGAAATTCTTCCAGAAAATTCTCCAGGAATACTTTCAGGATTTTTTCAGGGATTTCTACAGATATTCCTCCAGAAATTTCTCCAGAGATTCCTCTAGGGATTTCTCCACAAATATCTTCAAGGATTCCCCCAGGTATTCTTTCAGGAATTCCTTCGGGGATTTCTCAAGTGATTTTTTTTTCAGAAATAGAAAAATAACAGAAATAGAAATCTCCCAGAATTCCTCTGGAGATTTCTTAAAAAAATAATCCAATAATTCTTTCAAGATTTCCTCTAGAAATTCCTCAAGCAATTCCCACAGGAATACCTCTAGGAATTCCTCCAGGCATTCCTCCAGGAATTCATCCAGGAATTTCTCCAGGAACTTCACCAGGAACCTCTCCAGGAATTCTTCCAGGAAATACCCCAGGATTTTCTTCAGGATTTCCTCCAGGAATTGCTTGTGGACATTCTTCAGAAATTATATCAGCAATTGCTTCAGGAATGTCTCAGGGAAATCCTCTAGGGGTTTCTTAGAAGATTCTTCTAGGAAATGCTCCAGGAATACTTTCAGGATTTTTTCAGGGATTCCTCCAGATATTCCTCCAGGGTTTTCTTCAGAGATTCCTCCAGGGACTCCCCCGCGTATAATTCCAGGGATATTCCCAGAGATTCCTTCAGGGATTCCTCCAGAAATACCTCCAAGGGTTCTTCCAGAAAATCCTCCTGGAATTTCTCAAAGGATTTTTTCATAAATTTCTTCAGCAATTCCTCCCAGAATTCCTCTGGGGATTTCTTCAGGAATTCTTCCAGGGATTGCACCAAGAAATTGCTCCAAGAATTCCGGCTGGGTCTTATCCAAGTATTCCTCCAGAAATTACTCCCGGAGTTTGTTCAGAAGTTTCTCTATGCATTCCTCTAGGATTCTCGCTAGAGATTTTCCCAGTAACTGCTCCAAGGATTCCTCCAGGAATCCCTTCTGTGATTTTTCCAAGAATTCCCCGAAGGAATCCACCAGAAGTTTATGTAGGATATCTTCTAGGATTTTCTCATGAGATCTCTTCAGAAATTTCTCTGGGTATTCCTCCCATAATTTATATAGGAATTTCATCGGGTAACCTTTCAAAAACTCTTCCAAGGATTCCTCCAGGTATTTCGCCGGGAATTCCTCCAGGGATTCTACAGGGCTTCCCCCAGGCATTCCTGTAGGAATTGCAACAGGGATTCATCCAGGTTTTTCTTCAAGGATTTATCTAGCAAGTCTTCCAGGGATTTCTCCGGGAATTCCTCAAGTGATTTCTTCAAAAATTCCTCTCAAGTTCTCTTCAAAAATTCATTCAGGAGTCAGAAATCGTTCAAACATCTTCTAAGGAATGTACCCAAGAACTTTTTCAGGATTACGTGATGTTTTTTTTAATTATTTCAAGAATTTGTGGAAGACTTCCTCCAGCGAATAATATTGGAAGATAATTAAAAAGGGATGCATAGAGAAACCAGGAAAATCTAGGTTAGTCTTAAAAAAAGTTTGTAATTTTCAAAAGATTTCAGCTACAATTTCTTATAAATATTTTAAAGGCTACAAAAAATATAAAAATCAGAGCAAAATAATGCACGAGTGAATAAAAATCCTTAATCTTCCAGAAATTGGTCACCGCTACCAGCATCACATTGATTTGTGTACATCAGGCGAGCTTTTTTTCACGTATTGAACAAAATACAACAGCGCGAGAGCTGAAGGATTAAATAATGCTTGAAGAATATAATGTTAATATTCTCAATTTCATCGTGCTGCGTTTAGTTATAAAAGCTAGTAGGTACAAATTTGCTAAGGGTGCTTGTCCCCCCCCTGAACGGAAAGCTGGCTACGCCCTTGCAGATCTCTGTGATCTTACCTTACTCTAACACATTTTTCAACTCTCTGTATTTCTATCTTCTATCTAGACAAAAAAAAAACGAGTGTTAATCACCTAATCGAATAAACAACTCCCATCCTCCTAGTCACGATAAACACTGAAACAGTACACTTTTCTCGCCATGGAATTAGTTTCCTTGAAGATAAATTTCCATTCCATCATCCCATTGTGGGAAAATTGTGAAACCTCTCTGAAAGGGCACCATAATCTAGACACACACAAAAAAAAAAACAAGAAATCAAAGTCGCACAGCACTGACATATGATACCCCCTGATGCAATCGAGAGGCACTTTCTGCTCGAATGGCTCGTGCAAAAAATTACATTGATGCAAGCTAGGTTAACTACCCGGGTAGACGTGAATATCATAATCATATCTTAAAATGATCAAATTTTGATGTCATATCTTAATGTGATATTGATGAGATATGCAAAAAGTTGCCAAATATCTGCTCAATATCTCATCGTGATATGATTTCAAAATTAGTACTTAATTTGATCTTTGGAAAGCCTAGTGCAACCCGCTGTAAGAATGTCGAAATTTCCCAACATTGCGCATAAAAACTATTTTATGCAATTCAGTAACATGATTTATATATTTATCTAACTCATTTTGGTATCATAATGGCCAACTTTTCCGAACTGGTTCATTATGCAACTGAAATGAGTTGCATAATGAAAAATAGTTGTATAAAGTTCATAATGCAACTCATTTGAGTTGCATTATGAACATTATGCAACTCAAATGAGTTGCATTATGAAAAAATCATTGCATAAAATTTTGTATGGAACTCGTTGCAAAACTCGATTTTTTCAGCACTCTTCGTATTTATCCAACTCGGCAAGCCTCGTTGGATAAATGCACGACTCGTGCTGAAAAAATCAACTTTTTGCAACTCATTACATAAATAACTATTAAGTCTTCGACTTTCATTATGCGCCATCCCCAAATAACATAACGCTTCAGGAGATAGGGGTTTAATCAGTTACGTAATGCTCCAGGGGAATAGGGAATACAGCGTAGCGTTACGATTCATACAAAAAAGTTGGAGTTAGCATACAAAAACACATTATGGAGGCCGCCAGATCCTAATAAACCAACCACCGAGTTCAAAAATGTCGAATTTAGCGTTACATAATTTATAAATGTTCCCTTATGTCCACCACAAATTTTACAAACGAGCACTGGGACAAAAAGGAAGTAGAAGTGGCCTTCATTTTCAATAAGCGGGTTTATAGATGCGGCAATTGAACCAAAAAAAAACAACAGAGTAATCGGCACAAAAACGCATACAATCGATATTTACTTTTCTTTAAAAAAGGTACAAAAGTATATGCTGAATTATCTGATAGATTACTTAAGCCCAGTTTATAATTATTTTATTTCACTGTTAGTAAACCAGCACAGGCTTTCCAGTTGAGTCCGATGACAACATGAGCTCCATGAGCTAGACCTCGATGTCGAGCTAGCATTTGTGGTACGAATCCAATAAATGAATCACCGGACAATTCGGGAAATACGTCCATTTCGAAAAACGGACCGTTGATTCTAGATTCAACAAAACATACCGCTGCAGACGACCAGTTTTTTGGGTTTCAACCAACAAATTGCGTAGCGATTCTGCCTCGGGTATAGGAACAGACGACAGTCGTGACGACTACGATCTTCTAAAATAATGTTTCCAAAGCTTTTCTGGGCGACAGTTCACAATTTAGCACGTTCAGTACATACTAGATTTTTAGCTGATTTTTTATGGTTAGAAGATAAATTCTCCGTGTCTGCAACGAAGTTATGCAAAAAGCGTGGGTATTATGATTCCTTGCCTTATTTAATGCTGCTAGAACAAAACTTTGGAAAACAATGACACAGTTACTCAAACACCATTGAATTAGGCAAGAAATTATAATAGCCAAGCTTTTTGCGTCATTTCATTGCAGAAATTGAGAATTTACCTTCTCACCATACAAAAAATCAGCTCATTACTGAACATGTTTCTACACATGTCGTTTTTAAAGTTTGGATCACTAGCTTTGTTCACAATTCAGAGAAAATGCATAAAATGTGAAATCATCTAGAGAAAAGTACTCTCTTAGTTTAGGAAAATATGCAATTCCTAATTGAGCCTTAATTCATTTCTATGTTTCATACTTTTGCTTGAGTTTGCAAATTTTGGGTGGAAACTGTATTAATATTCTGTAATAGAACATTTATCATTGAGAAATCTGAAAAATACTGCTTAAGATCAAAATTAGCTCTTCACATTTCCATCTGAAACATCCAGAAATTGAAAGATCTGAAAATTACTGCTCAAGATCAAAATCAGTTCTTTCACGCATTCATCTAGAACATCCGAAAATTGTAAGATCTGAAAACTAGGGTAAGTGTACCAATTATGGCTATAGTACCATTCATTCGCCATAGTTGATTTTCACCCTTTAACGATATATATCAACAATAAAAAAAATGTGAATAACAGATCACGTTCACAAAAGATGGTTGCATTCATTTGAAGTCCACATTTTGCTAAAATTTTGGTAGAAATAAATCTCTTTCCTTAAAATTTTGGCTTCTTTGCACCTTTTTTCGCCATAGTGTACCAATTATGGCTAATCCCATAAGAAATGCATGCAAATAGTGCGAAAAGGAACCAAAATTAAAAAATGTAGCCATAACTGGGACAGGGTTCCTATCATTGGCACACGCCGTAATAAATACTCTCTCTCTCTCCTTGGCGTAACGTCCTCACTGGGACAAAGCCTGCTTCTCAGCTTAGTGTTCTATGAGCACTTCCACAGTTTTTAACTGAGAGCTTCCTCTGCCAATGACCATTTTGCATGTGTATATCGTGTGGCAGGCACGAAGATACTCTATGCCCAAGGAAGTCAAGGAAATTTCCTTTACGAAAAGATCCTGGACCGACCGGGAATCGAACCCGTCACCCTCAGCATGGTCATGCTGAATACCCGTGCGTTTACCGCCTCGGCTATATGGGCCCTAATAAATACTAAAAGTAGTTTTTATATTTTTCCTGTAAAGTATGGAAACTAAACTATCTTTTAACATATTGGTGACATTCGTTGGTCTTCTCGTTATTTTTGTACAAATAGTTTTCCTTATGTAGTGCCATAATTGGTACAGGCACCCTACTATTCAAGATCATAACTAGTTCTTTCACACACTCATCTACAACATGGCGGGATCAAACACACACAACTACCATTAGCAGCAAACACCTTGGAAAACGTAGAACTTGATGCTCTTGTTACCTCCTATTTTCAGATATGAGTCGTAGTGCAGTGGTAATGTCACTGCTCATAAATCACAAGGTCATAAGTTCGATTCTGGTCGTGGCCATTTTTCTTTTTTTACTCTAATCCATCTGTCAGATCATTTTATGATATTGGTTTGATGTGCTACAGCCCAAATCTCCCCAGATATTAGTCTGATCTTATAATGTCAAAATGAGATATTATTATGTTCTTCCCCATACTAATATTTGATCTTATTTTTGATCTTTTATCTCTTATGTCAAACAAACCAATAGCTAATTATGATCTTGAGTACTTCACTGAGGAATATCAAATGATGATATTGTTCTGATTTTTACTTCTACTCGGGTACCTAGCTACTACAAGTGCTGGTCGACCGTTGAGCGAGGGGACACACTTTGATCGATCATCATCACTGCAGTCATGACTGACCCGATACGTTGTTGTTTATTGTGTATCAAGTGGGGTGATGCAGGTGTGCATTCCACATATTTTTTTTGCGAAGGGAAGCCCCTTCCTGCAGGTGGGCTATAAAAGCTTATTTTCTTCGTCGTTGGAGAGGATTCAAAGGCTAAGTATTATTTTCTTACTTTAGGGGAGATGAAATTCCCAGGAGAAATTTCTTCTGATTTGCAATATTAGTAGGCACGTTATTTTTTACCTCTTGCCTTAATTTTTTTTATTTGAGCAGCCCGTTTTCCGCCTACAACAAAAAGGGAAAATTCTAGCCATCTACTTGGACAACCATCGCCGTTTTGGTACGCATCTATCGCCACGTGATGTGATTAATTGCTTTCGATACGAACCATTTTATTGCAGGGGGATTTGATGATGATGCATGAACGTTGATGCGGTGATGAACGCCACGTGAAATGTTACGATAAAACCGTACACAATGTGTGACCGACCGGATTTTCGTTTGTGGTAAACATTCTTCTAGGGTGTGCCAGTGCCATCTCTTAGGGTAAAAGGGTATAATGCGCCCCACCGGGGCAAAACGCCCCTCTTCATTTTCTAGCGATTCAAGCGCTTTTCGCATGTGTGATCGACTAGAAATCTCAAATATTGAAGAATTATTGCCATCAAGCTGGTCCGTTAGTGGATTGGTACAGAAAAGCAATAAAAATATCAAAAAGTCCGAAATCGAGGCTTTTGGCGTAATATTTTACCTCTTGTGAGCTGACTTGATTGTAAACGACGCTAGTTCTGTTCGCTTGTGTTACTTTACAACTTTTATGCAGTTAAACACTTGTTGAAAGACCCTCCTAGGATAAGCATGTGGCGGAATTATCCCCTGGGACAGTTTTATTACGGGGCTGGACGATTTCCTTTTGATGGGGCGTATTGCCCCGTTTGTTTTGAAAGGGCAAATTTTGGAACGCTTTCGAAAAACGTTTCAAAGCTTCCATAGCCACCTCTCCAAAGGCAAAATTCGCATGCAACATTTCACTAACTTTAGTAACAACGATTTGCAGTGAACAATAGCTGAAATAAGGCGCCAGTTTAAGATATATTGCCATTTCTGCTTAGGGGGGGGGGGCATATTATACCTGTTTACCCTAATTGTTGGCATGCAAATGGGCTGTGGGAGGGAATTAGTGGCTCAGCGTTGGCCACGTGCTTTGCGATTCAGTGCACTTCAATTGACACATGGTTTTGAGCATGTTATGGATCAAGTTTCAAAAGATGGACGAGTACGTTTCGTTCAGTCTTAAACTCTGACATAAGTTTTGGAATGGGGCACGTTCGGTGTGGTACCAGATTTGTAGTAATGAGCTGAATTTTAGTATGGTGAAAAGGTCAATTCTCTGTTTCTGCAACGAAATGGTACAAAAAGCGTGGGTATTATGATTCCTTTCCTAATTTGATGCTGTTTGAGCAAAACTTTGGATAACTATGTTGTTTATGCTGCAAGAAATGGAGAAAACAACAACACTGTTGCCCAAAATTTTGCTCAAACAACATCAAATTAGGTAAGAAATCATAATACCTTCGCTTTTTGTACCATTTCGTTGCAGAAACAGAGAATTGACCTTCTCACCATACTAAAATTCAGCTTATTACTACAAATCTAGTACTTCACCGATCTGTCCTATTGTTCAAAATTTTCTGCTTGATTTCGACAGCGAATCCGACGATGGCCATGCCCACCGAGAGCTTTAGCCTCGACACCTCGCCGCGTCATACATGACATTCCATAACACCGGGTTCAGGACCTGAGGTTATGTGGAATCCGTTATACCTCTGTTAGTTACTTGTTACACTGGAACCTCTTTTTATGCCTTAAAAATATCAACAAAAAAGAGAGGATTTTGTACGTCAAGGCTTTAACGAGGAAATCTAGTTTGCAAGAACAGGTCTTGTTCCTGGGCATTGGAGATGAGGCCAAGTGGGTCTCCAGGAAGTATCCAGAGAGTCCAAAAAAGGGGGTTCCAAGGGGCTTGAGGGACTTTCAAGGGGTTATTTCAGAGGATTTCAGGAGCCTTTTAGGGGCGTTACAGTTTTTTTATGCGTTTTAATAAGATTATGGGGGTTTCCAGGGCATTCAGAAGTATTCGGGGGGTTCCATGGACGTTTCAAGGGGCTTTAACGGCGATTCAGGGGTCTCAGGAGCCTTGACAGGACGCCACAAGGGAGCTCAGGGGTGTTTCATGGCGTTTCAATGCATTTTAGAGTTTTATGAAGGCTTCAGGAACGTTTTAAGGATGTATGAGATGTTTTAGTAGCGATTGATAACATTTTAGGTTTATTTCACGGGGTTTCTTGAGAGCGTTTAAAGGCGTTCTAAGGCGCTACAAGGGATTTCAGAAGCATTGCAAATTGAGTATGATGATTTAAAGGGCGTTTGAATGGGATAATGAACGCGAGGATTTTTTTTTAATTTTTATTTTTGTGTATTGGTTGCGAAGTATTACACGACAGGTTAGTTTGGGGGGAGATGGCTTGACGAACACTCTTGAAGGTTTCAGGGGCTTTCATGGGCATTTCAATTGGGTTATGGAGGTTTCAGGGGCGTCAAATGGCATTCCAAAAGCGTTTCAAGGAGTTTCAAGGGGTTTTGTGAAGGGACCTCAACCTCAGGAGTTTTTTTTTTTCATTCTTAACAGCATAACATAATTGGGTCCTAAAATGAAAAACATTTTCCCGATTTTGTTGTACAATACGAAGAAGCATGTTATTCTTATCTCAGGTAATAGTTAATTATAAGTTAATAGTTAATCTATATACAGGGGATAGCCAAAATGTTTAGGATAGGCAACTTTTTTTTTCACAAAAAAGTTCGAAACGCTGTGAAAAATTTTTCATAGAGTGCATCAAAAATTCCCAAATTTTGACTGTTTGTTAACCTACTATTGGTACAATTTTGAGCTTGATTGATTAATTTTTCGCGAAGCTCGTAAAACACAATTTTTTAGACAACTTATTTTTAAACTGTCATACCTCGGAAACCAGTGTACCGAATTTAATGAACTTTTGAATGTTTATCCACAGAGAACAGACATCTATCTTCGCTTTCTACCTTGTGTAAAACTTTGTAACGGTCATATCAGAGTATGTGATTATGCTCCCGTTGCGTGGCGCCAGCGTCCCATCACTTACAGGGGATGGCCAAAATGTTTGGGATAGGTAACTTTTTTTTCTCTCACAAAAAAGTTCAACAAGCTATAACTTTTCATAGAGCGCATCAAAAAATCTCAAATTTTGACTGCTTGTCAACCTATTATGTGTGCATCATTGGTACAAATTTGGGCTCGATTGATTAATATTTCGCAAAGTTAGAACCGTTCGCGTAAAACACTATTTTTCAGACAACTCATTTTTGAGGTGTCATATCTCGGAAACCAGCGAACCGAATTGAATGAAATTTTGAACGTACACTAACAATATGTAAATGCTTCACAAACTATTAAAACATAGGTACTTTTTAAACGTTGAAAAAAGTTATCATGGATTGACACTTTTTGGATTTTCCTCGAAAAAATGTATTTTTTTTACGTCAATGTCAATAAATTTTAGTGTTGATATCCAAAGATTTTCCATTTCTGTTCTCAAGTTATCTCTAATCAGATATATTAGAGCCTATTAAGATTGAAGGAAGAACACATTTAGTAATTTTTGGGTGGTATTGTAAATTTGACTTATTTTCCTCTATATGGGTAAAAATTTCAATCCGGTATAACTTAATTCGCCGTGAGAAAATATAACATTTCATAACGTCGTATTGAGTTTCAATATATTGTTGATAAACGTTAGAAAAATCATTCAATTCGGTTCACTGGTTTCCGAAATATGACAGTTCAAAAATTAGTTGTCTAAATAATAGTGTTTTACCCGAACGGTTCTAACTTCGCGAAAAAATAATCAATCGAGCCCAAATTTGTACCAATGATGCAAATATAATAGGTTGACAAACAGTCAAAATTTGAGAATTTTTGATGCACTCTATGAAAAGTTACAGCATGTTGAATTTTTTTGTGGGAGAAAAAAAGTTGCCTATCCCAAACATTCTGGCCATCCCCTGTACATTGTTGTGTTGTCATATTTGTTTCCAGTGCTCGCCGTTTTTGGCCGTTTGGCGCTCGTGTCGCTTTGTGGGCTAGTGTATTTTAACGATGAACACTGCCATCGTGGAGTCAAATCGACTTTATATGTGGGGCAGTCTCCGTTGGTGGCGTTGAGGTACACCTAAATCCTTTACACACGATTTCGACGTATTCTTGTTCGAGCTTAAATGTCTGTTCTCTGTGGTTTATCAACAATACATAGATGCTTTTCATGCTATTAAAACATAGGTACTCTATGAACGTTGAAAAAAGTTATCATAGATTGAAACATTTTGGATCATTCTTGAAAAAATAAAAAAATGACGTCAATGTCATTAAATTTAAGTGTTGATATCCAAAGATTTTCTGCTTCTGTTCTCAAGATATCTCTTAAAAGATGTATTAGAGCCTTTGACTTATTTTCCTCTATATGGGTGAAAATGTCAAACCGGTATAACTTTATTCAGCGTGAGAAAATATTACACTTTTTAGCGTCGTATCAAGTATCAATATATTATGAATTTCAAATAACTCAACGTACATATGTACAGATGGGTAAATTATTGGTTAAATTGGGAAAAAATCCACAGCTCAGGTGAGATTTGAACTCACGACCCTTATTCGCTAGACAAGTGCTTTACCAACTAAGCTACCGAGCCAATTAATGACCCGGCAACTTAGTTGTCATAAGGTTCAATTCTAATCCCATCGATCTATATCATCATATCATCTCTGTTGTACATATGTACGAAGAGCGAAAGCGATTTATTTATTGTTTGAAACTGTTTGCCTATCGTACAGGCACCGCTTCCTCAACCTCTTGTAGAGGAAGAACAATGCTACCTGGAAGGCGATCAAACGCGTCGTTCGCATTCTATTTGATACGACGGATAACTACGTAGAGGTAGATGCTCGAAAACGACTCACTTGAAGTGCAAATTTTCGGTAATACCAATCCGTGTGGTCAATTATGATTTTCAAATAACTTGACGTACATATGTACAGATGGGTAAATTATTGGTTAAATTGGGAAAAAATCCACAGCTCAGGTGAGATTTGAACTCACGATCAACAATATCAATATATTGTTGATAAACGTTAAAAAATTTCATTCAATTCGGTTCACTGGATTCCGAGATATGACATTTCAAAAGTTAGTTGTCTAAGAAATAGTGTTTTGCCAGAACGATTCTAACTTCGCAAAAGTTTAACCAATCAAGCTCATATTTGTGCCAATCATACACATATAATAGGTGAACAAACAGTCAAAATTTGAGAATAATTGTTAATGCACTCTATGAAAAGTTACAACATATTGAACATTTTTGTGAGAGAAAAAAAAAGTTGCCTATCCTAAACATTTCTGTCTGTCTGTCTGTCTGTCTGTCTGTCTGTCTGTCTGTCTGTCTGTCTGTCTGTCTGTCTGTCTGTCTGTCTGTCTGTCTGTCTGTCTGTCTGTCTGTCTGTCTGTCTGTCTGTCTGTCTGTCTGTCTGTCTGTCTGTCTGTCTGTCTGTCTGTCTGTCTGTCTGTCTGTCTGTCTGTCTGTCTGTCTGTCTGTCTGTCTGTCTGTCTGTCTGTCTGTCTGTCTGTCTGTCTGTCTGTCTGTCTGTCTGTCTGTCTGTCTGTCTGTCTGTCTGTCTGTCTGTCTGTCTGTCTGTCTGTCTGTCTGTCTGTCTGTCTGTCTGTCTGTCTGTCTGTCTGTCTGTCTGTCTGTCTGTCTGTCTGTCTGTCTGTCTGTCTGTCTGTCTGTCTGTCTGTCTGTCTGTCTGTCTGTCTGTCTGTCTGTCTGTCTGTCTGTCTGTCTGTCTGTCTGTCTGTCTGTCTGTCTGTCTGTCTGTCTGTCTGTCTGTCTGTCTGTCTGTCTGTCTGTCTGTCTGTCTGTCTGTCTGTCTGTCTGTCTGTCTGTCTGTCTGTCTGTCTGTCTGTCTGTCTGTCTGTCTGTCTGTCTGTCTGTCTGTCTGTCTGTCTGTCTGTCTGTCTGTCTGTCTGTCTGTCTGTCTGTCTGTCTGTCTGTCTGTCTGTCTGTCTGTCTGTCTGTCTGTCTGTCTGTCTGTCTGTCTGTCTGTCTGTCTGTCTGTCTGTCTGTCTGTCTGTCTGTCTGTCTGTCTGTCTGTCTGTCTGTCTGTCTGTCTGTCTGTCTGTCTGTCTGTCTGTCTGTCTGTCTGTCTGTCTGTCTGTCTGTCTGTCTGTCTGTCTGTCTGTCTGTCTGTCTGTCTGTCTGTCTGTCTGTCTGTCTGTCTGTCTGTCTGTCTGTCTGTCTGTCTGTCTGTCTGTCTGTCTGTCTGCCTTTAACTAAATGATCTTTTTTTTTATTTTCAGAAAACAAATCTGTGGATTCACCTTTTCTCTCATTATAAAATGATTCGCGGAACAACACCGTCTTCCCCGCAGACCACCGATCTGATTGGAAGTCCGACATTCCCGGAATGTGTGCTCCATCTCCGGACTAGTAAGTATCCATTCAATGCAGTTCATTCCGCTTCTTATCGATCAATCGACCCCCGATCGTTTGATAGAAACGCCTGATCTACAAATGAAATCGAAAAGAAATTACATGGGTTCTGGTCTCCTTTCGCCTCCACACCATCTTCTCAACAGAATTCTATTGAAACCAAGATCCGGAATCGGAAGAGAACGTTCATTCGTCCGCCCGCCCGTCCATCAATCTCGGCAGTTGTGTGGTACGAGTAAATTGGCCACTCATTAACCGCTTTCAATTGAAATTAAGAATTTCGTTTGTTGTATCTCCCGTGGGCTTTTCGGGAGCGAAGCAACAGGAGCAGGCAGGGGTTCAGGAAACTGATCGAATAATTGAACCAGAAGCAGTGGCGTTGAGTAATATTAGGAAAAGTGGGGGTGGCCTCAATAGTATCGCATGATGCTGATTTTCATTTCCATGTTATTTCATTGAATGTATTGTTAACATGAATGACATTCTCATAGTTTTTATCGGTAACCATTTACCGAATGGTTATCGATTGCATCACACAACTAAACAATACATTGCCTTAATAAAAGTGACCCCACTCAGAGTTGCGCCCATGCACATGGTATCGCAACAGTTGGACCCATGTGTTGCGGCAATTTCCCAACCTGATGGACTATGCCACCGCCGCTTCTCAAACTGGGGAACTGGGAAAATCGTGCAAACGGACAGAATCAAGTGGCGCCAGAGCAGCAGTGGCGGCGTCGCTTCTTGTGGTGAGCGCTGAGACGCCGCCGACCGTGTGGACCCAAAGTAGGCGACCGCGCGATCTGGGAGAAAAAGCATCTCTCAGGGGTGGATAGGATAAGCGGGTAGAAGTGCGGGGTCAATGCAAATTGAAACAAAACAGCTTCTTCCGATATAATAATGATGATGAGATTGGATGCACGATTTGATGGATTTGGCTCCACGGCGGACTGGGATGCGACGGATTGAGTTACATTTTTGATGCACTGGTTAAAATATAGTGCAATTGCAGAACTTAACACTAAATTTGATGAGACCTTACTCATAAATCGTCCTCTGATGCACTGTAAAGGTAACACGTTGTTAACATTGATTGCCTATGCCCACATTCTCCGGATCGTTTGGGTGCTCATCGAAGTGCTGCTTTCAATTGCCTCACACCCGTTCGTCAAGAAACTCCAGACCTCATCCCTGCATATTTTGGCTCTCGTCACGAAGCCATCAAGGGGTGCATTGAACTTCTAGAAGTTCCGTGTTTGTTGAAAACGGCACAACATTTATGTACATTACTTCGCCACTCGCTACTTCCAGGCGACGACGTTTTGTTCTCCAGTCGGATCCGCAGTATCCACCTCTGTTTGTATCGTTCCACGCTCTGTCAGGTTCCATGCTGCAGCATTACTGGCTGCACTGCCTTGTTCACGTACCAAATAATGCTTTCAGCTGCGTTGTTGATGGATGCATCGACCGTACTTCAGCAGTCCTTCTGAGCGGCCACATCATTGCTTCGAGTTTCTTTGCGTATGCAGTGGCGACTCTGATTACTTCACTTTTGTACCCATCTTATGCGTTGTAACTTCCTAGAACAAAAATTCGTATAACACTTGGTATAACAGTTCGAGGCGAAATCGCACTTTTATCCATAGTTCCGCACTTATACCAACTGCGAAAGTGGTCAAGCGGGGCGGGATATGCGCAATATCATTGTGGAAAGCCGCAGGCTAAACCACCACCGGCCGGCAGTGGTGAGAAAAGTCTAGTTCAAACATTCTAGCCTCAATTACGACCGGTTTCTGCGTGGCCGCCTGAAGGTCGCCCATTAACGGCGTCGCGGCACATCAAAGACAGGTTATTTTTGACAATATGCTTGAAAGCTGTTGCTATAAAAGTTTTAGGTATTCAGTGATGCTGATTTTTGGCGGATCACCATTGACAAACAAATTTATGAAAAGTGTTCGAAAATCTAGCAAATTAGTTTTAATCTACTTGACTTTGATCTCCACTCTACCCACCATGTCTCAAGAGAACTTCCCCAGACAGGAAGTGGTCATTATTCCATCGATTAGCAGCGCGTACTTTTCGATCGTTTTCAGTTGTTTCCATTTTTGTTTTAACTACTGGGCCCTTGCTCGAACGTAGCAACCCGTTTGCTCATCATCATCATCCACTAGGTACGACTGATGGAGTTAACCGACGATCGCCAGTCAGTCAGTCAGCGACTACTGCGTTTTGTGCCCCGTCATGTTTCACGTTTTGTGGTGTGTTCGGTTCGTGCGTACAAATGCTTTCGGACCTCCTAACACCAGTAGCCGGGTCGTCCCGGCTCCTTTTGATGATCATTTTGCTGTGGTAATTTGCTTTTGTTGTTCCGCGCATTTCTGCCGTCTCGTCGTCCAAGCCACGCGATCATCGTCTACAACACATAGTGGATGGAGGCACTCAAACTCGAAGATATGGGATCGTGATAAGATGCGCGCCCTTTCATGAGTGAGGGGTCGTATCCTATCCAAACCACACCGCAGTTCGGCTGGATCACCGATCGAAATGGGGGGCGTTCTTTTCTATAAAACGATCACCAGCGCTAAAAGTCGATAATTTATTCAAGCGCCTGCCGCCGCGGTGGATGATCGGTGATGATGGCGCTAATAGAAGATCAATTGGGTGTCGGCATGGCAGCGGGGATCATAGGCGAAGCATTAAAAGGGGATGCGCTTATTATAAATAAAGTAGTAATTCCACTGCTTTCAAAAGTACATGTATGCGCTAGTTGTGAATAGCCTATCTAAGGAATTTGCATCTGTGCGAATTCGTGGCAGTGCGGCTTGCGTAACCAAGACTTAAGTCGCATCATGCTTTAGAGCGCAGGTTCGATCCCCGCTGCAGCTGATAAGAAACCATTTCGGCTGTACCCAGAGTACGCAGAATAGAGTAAGGTGGGGCAAAAGTTCGACCTTAGTTGAAAATTAATGTTTTTCCAAAAACTCGAAGCATATGAAAATAAACGAATACCGTGTGGTGATTCTACCATCCATGAGCTAAAATTTTGCTGAACAAAGCTACGCCAAATGCCTTTTCAATTTTGAGTTGCAACACTTTTTGTATGTGTGCGTTTTATTCGAACTCTTGCCCCACCATTGGGGCAAAAGTTCGAATCTGGTGTTTGTGGAATTTCGCTGACCGTAGCACACTATTTTGACACTTTGGTAATAGGAATACCCGAATCCCATTAATATTTGATGTTGAAACTGGAACACACTTTAAAATTCGATCTGGCTTTTACCCAAATCAGGGTTAAATTTACCACACCAAAAATTAGTACTTTTCCGCCAAATTCAGATAAAACAACTTTTTTCTTAAACTTTGATTGAATTTTCTCACTAATTCCATCGTTTTTAGAGATTATATGTACATTTTTCAGAATTTTAGGTCTTTACCTAAAGTTGCCACCAGCGCTTGAAAATTGAAGCGTTTTAGCTCAGACGAATCAAAATTGACTCTTCTTTGACCGGCGCTTTTCAACCCCAAGCGGTAGCAATATGCCTTCATTGGCAAACATGCTTCTGAAGCAAGTGGGAGCGGGAGCAATAAAAAACATGAGTGAGAGTGAGGAACGACGATTCAGCGCCGTGCGGCTCTCTGAATCTCTCTCTTTGCCAGTGTATACGGCAATGAATATAGGGGAAGACGGGGTAAGACGGCCACCCTAAGCCAAAAAAATCATAACATAACACTGACAATGAATTACACTAGTTTCAACACTGCATATCATTTTTCGATTCGTGCTGTTGAATCTTTTATAATTTTGAGCCATTTGAAAATGTGATTAAAAAGCACTTCTTTTTTTGACGACGGGGTAAGACGGCCCACCAGCGGGGTAAGAAGAACCATCACTATTTTTTTTTTAAATAATAGTGATTAGAAATGTTTGAATTCTATACGTTGAAATAAGATATGACTCCCTTAAGTCCCTCACATGGAAAATTGGTTAACATAATTGTCCGGGGGTTACCATTTATTATTTTTATTCGGGTATCGTAAATTTGGATACTCAAACACCCATTTACATCACAAAAATGTTGTTTCTGGTTACGTACAGCGCAAACAACGCAAATATGAGTTTATTTATGTGAAATGGCATATTTTCAACAAACAATTTTCGGTAAATTGGGTGCAGCCATATTATTCTATGATCTGGGGGGTGGCCGTCTTACCCCGTTCGAGGTGGTTGCTTTTACCCCGCTTGGACAGATTTTACTTATGAGACTAGTTTATAAGGATTTTTGTTTTCAATCTTAATCCCGTTCCTCTTATGTTTTGTTAACATTCCTGGTAAGTTGTGAACGGATTACTTTTTTGGTTTGAAAACGTTCTTCCAAATCAAAACCCTTAAGGTTATATGGGACAAAATTAGATTAAATACATCATCATGGAGCAAAATCTTTGTTTTGTGTATTTGTTTTGAAAATCTCAATATAAACATTGCACAAAATGGCTCAAAATGACAAATATTTTTTACTTGAACAGAGTACTAGATGAAAGTTTATAGAAAATGGCATTTTCATGGTAAACTGCATGTGGTCCGTCTTACCCCGGCGGGCCTTCTTACCCCGTCTTCCCCTACTTGATTTTTATCTCGTTATTACAGTGCAAATGACATTAACTCGAATTAAATCGATTATAATAGTCACGTCCATCATTCACTTATGGACAAATTGATTGTTTTTACAAGTTTTGAGCAAAAAATAAATCCACTGAATCATTTACGCATCTTCAGCCTCACCGCAGCAAGTGAGAAATAATCGTTACCAGTCAATATGCTTCACCAGCCAACCGACCGATGAGGAATAGTGGTCGCGGTTGGTTCGGTTTCTCTTTGCTCCCTGTGCGTGTTCGTTCGTAGTGATGGTTGGCGCTGATGACTGATCGTATCCTTCATATTCACTCGATTTCAAGCACTGGTTGCCACATAACTCGAACTCTTGCCCCACAATTCGAACTTTTGCCCCAGTATGTGTAAAATATGATTTCCAAATCGTTTTTGCAAAAAGTTATACATGCTAAAGCATCTTCAAAATATACCTAGTTACGCCCCAAAATAAAAGACCGAATTCAATTTCAATTCCAATCCATGCGTTGGAAGAACCATCGCCTATTACAGTTTTTTGATCAAAAACCAATATTTTGTCATAACTTTTCGAAATATTGACCAATTTTCATAATTTTTGGAGTGAAAGTCTCTTATTCAAAAAGGCTTCGAACAACTTTGACACCCGAAAGAAATAATTTAAGTTGTGCTCAAAAACTTCAAAAGAAACTCTTGCCCCACTCGAACTTTTGCCCCACTTTACTCTATGCCACCGCCAGCGAAAAATAGGCAACAAAGAAGGCACGGCAACAACGCTTTGTTTTTTCGTTAGCAGATAATGACAAAATCGCTCCCGAGTTTGTTCACAACAAAAACGGTAGGAATATTTGTCTCGTTCTATTCACATCGTGATTTTCGCATTGTTTTACAACTGAAATTCGACTCTGAGGTTTGCAAGAGTCTTATTTCGTCCAAATGCTTATGAATTCGATGATGTGGGTCGAAAATTTCGGCAGAAAAGCCGGAATATCAGCACACGCACGGCAAGTGATGTTTGTTTTATTGCTCTCATCGCCTGACATGCGTTTGTTGCGGAGCGCCTTTGTTACCAACATGCACCGCTTAGAACAAAGCGTTTGTTTTTCGGCGTGATCCGTTTTTCATACCCTGGCTGTACCACTGTGCACCTGTACACCTCGTATGATAGTCCGTTGTCTATCCGAGCTTCCTTCGAAGACCGCCTAAAGGCTGTGACCATAGTGGGTGAGGTGGGATGCGATCGAATGCGGTAAGATCAGAGAGGGAAAGATGATAGTGCATGCGCTTTTCAATGCACGTTGTTTTCATATCTTTCTTCGCCGATTTCGTGCGCATAAAAAAATCACGTGATGGTCGATGTAGTCGCTTGTACGTTGAAGTGTCTGTTATATATGGATTAGGATAGTGAAATGATTGTTTCATCTAGCAGAGCGATAAAAATAAGTGTGTAATGCTATGCGAACCTCAGTATCTTATTTCAACCAAGAATCAGCTATTAAGGTAGTGTAGAATTAGCAAACGTTAAAATACACAAAAAAATTGAAAAAATGCTGTTAAGGTAAAACATCAAGAAGTCCCATTGCAATTTTGCATGCAAATTTTAGAGGCACAAATCTGACAAACGAAGCATTGA
Organism: Aedes albopictus; assembly: GCF_035046485.1. Classification (NCBI taxonomy): domain Eukaryota; kingdom Metazoa; phylum Arthropoda; class Insecta; order Diptera; family Culicidae; genus Aedes; species Aedes albopictus. The sequence continues at coordinate 57,873,648 of NC_085136.1, forward strand.
ACCAAGCTGCATTTGTTTATCCTGGCTTTGCTTACCTGCAAAAAGAGGTAGCTTTTCCAAATCGAGTGTATCTGTTTTCGAATTTTCTAGATTAGTGCTCTTGAAAACGTGAGTAGAGGACCAAGTTGGTCATTCTGGCAACCATATTTATATTCTGATGTTTCTCCTTAAGGTGGCAGGTTGCTTGGTAACGAGGCACGAGATCTCATGAAATCTTTTTCTTGGCAATATGATTATGCCAAATTTTGCAAAAATGAATCAAGATTCGTCGAATATGTACTATGTGTACTTTGTTTTATTTTTTTTTATTACAAGTTCTATGGCGTAATCTATGAGTAAGGACTATACATTAATTATTACACAAACAAAAAAAACATTAAAAAAAATTGCGTCCTTCGTCAAATTGACCAAATGCCATGTCGCTCAACTGGTGCACTCACACAAGCATGTAATAATTTCCATATGGCTACCTCGGGATTTAAGGGGTGTTTCAGTGGGTTTAGAAACGTTAGAAACGTGTTTCAGGGTATTGCAACGAGTATTCATATTGGGGGCGTTTCATAGATGTTTCTACCTAGAAGTTTCAAGGGGCATCAGGAGGATCTTTAGAAACTTTTCAGAGGTTTCGGGGGGCGATTAAAGAGACCTCAGAAGGTTTCATGAATGTTTTAGGGGCGCATGCCCAATCCATACGGCTATCGATGCTTGAGAATATCGTGTTGTTGGATGCGTATGAAAGCCAAGCTGTGAGTCGATTTTGCGTCATAAAGCGACCTTGTGAAACTCATTCTAATCGTTATGAATTGCTTAAAGGCCATTTCATAAAATAGACCTTATGATAATCCTAGGTTTATTTGGCTGTGTAGGATGTTAATTGAAAGGGGAATACAAGTTCGATCACTTAAATCAGGGCTGCCCAACGTACGGCCCGCGGGCCGGATCCAGCCCGCGAGGACATTCTGTGCGGCCGCGGCCCGAGAAATGATAATTCTGATTATTTCCCTTTTTCAATAGAAATGTATTTGATAAATTAAAAAAATACTTTTTTGAGTGTATTTTGTAACATTTTTAAAAGGATAAAAATATACAAGCATTTGGTTTGAGTTTCCTACAGATTTGAAGTAAAAGATTCTCGATAATAAAATTAAGCCGTTTGTGAAAATTCTCGTGATGAGATTGTAAAACACAATAAAAACATTAAGTTATCAACTTCGAGTTATTTTAGAAAAACATTGTTATGCCATTCAATACCTCTGTCTGTCTACATGTCATTGAAACTTCCTAATTACTGTTCCAAACTCCTATTCTGCAAGAATTTTCAAAAAAGCCTCAAAATTTCAATAGAAACATTAAACAGAAAAGATGTCATTGTCATCTTAAGGAGGAACATCAGAGAATACAAATATGGCTGCCACAATAGCCGACTTGCACTCCTACTGACGTTTTCAATAGCACCAATCTTATAAATTCGTAAACAAATGCCCTCGATTTGGAAAAGCTGCTTCTTTTGGCAAGTGTGCAAAGATTGGTTCGATGTTTCGTTCGTCAGATTTGTGTCTCTAAAGTTTGTATGAAAAAAATGCAATAGGATTTCTTGATGTTTCACCTTAAGAATTATTAAAGTTCTTTCGTATTATCGAGTAATACTCAAAAAAAGATAAAAAAAAATGTATTATTATCGAATTTTTATTTCTGGCCCGTCGACTGGTATAGATTTTCACCAGTGGCCCGCGGCCGAAAAAGGTTGGGCAGGCCTGACTTAAATCCAATTAATCGGCGACCGTAACCATTGAGAGTCTAGCGCACAGTGGTCTTCTGCACGAATTCATACTGGCCTACTTACTAAAAAAGCTTGTAATTAGAAGGCACAGAATCATGTTAATAGAAAGATTGCTGTTTACATTTTTATTGATTGTTCCCAGTTAGCAACAGCAGCGGAAAGTACAGGCAAGAACCTTTATAGTATCAAATTTCTAGCGCTGATACCGGCGATAACACTATAAATTGTATTCAATCCATCGTCTGTGCTACTCTCGGTTGTCAACTTTCTCAAATTCTCACTCAAATTGAGAGCTGAAATCTGTAAAAAAAAAAACGCGTTCTGGTGGTATTCGAACCCACGACCCACTAACTAGAAGCGAGAGCGATTTTTTTATGAAGCCGAGACTTACTCCCACACTTTGCATAGCCACCAAGCATAGGTTTGTATGGATTTGTGAAAAAGGAGTGTTCACGGTGTGGCTTCGGAGTCAGTTTGACTTTCTATTCCGCAGAATCATTACCTGTTGTGTGACTTAGTTGGTTAAAGCGCCGGTCTAGCGGATACGGAGTCGTGGGTTCGAATCCCACCAGAATTCGATTTTTCACAAATTTCATCTATTAATTTGTCTATTCTTCATTACACCAACAAAGCTAGCCATGAAAATGTTTGACAATTCTCAGGTCATTTTGACAGACCACACACATGAACGAAAAAGACGGATCATATATTCTACTTTATCGATCATGTTGCCGTTATTTTCATGCTCATGTTAAATCTGTCAAAATGACCTCATAAATGTCAGCAGCGATGCCAGATGATTTTCTGTATCACTTGTTCAAAAATCTGTATCCCATACAACATTTTTGCCAAAAATCTGTATCCTATACAAATGGAAAATCTGTATTTCATATACCGTCAAGGCACCATTCACCGTGGATCTAAGAGGATTCGAGGCAAATAAGGGCTGTCATTTGACACCAGTCTTATTAACATTGTTGGTGCCGCTTTTAATTGCCTTCATTATAGTTTAAAATTAAAGCAATATCGACAGAAATAGAAAACTTTTCACAAAATCTGGTGATATAGTACAATTGGCTTCTTTAACGGTGTTGAGATAATTCCATATTCTGAATCTGCATGCAAAACTGAGCCGAAATCCAAATTTTCATGAATTTTGGTGCCCGGGAACCTATTTAAAAATCAATTTGAAGTTTGTATGGGAGCGATTTGTCGAATCACCCCTCGTCGCATTTTGTACTGGGCGGAGCTGTCAAGCAGTTGGCCAGCTGTCAAAAGGTGATTTCGATAAATCTCTTCAAAATCGATTTTAGGTACCAAACTAAAGTTCTAAAAATCTGAAAAAAATCATAGTGGTTCAGAAAAAGGTGCTCTTTCGTATAAAATCAAAAAATCAATACATTTTTCTTAATTTAAAAACCCAATTAGTAAAGGGTAGTAGGGTCGCGTTACTACATTTAGTTTATCGCTTAAATCACCTGAGCGCAGTTTTCGTTTTTTCACTATGAATGCAGTGAACGAGCAGAAACCCGCTTCATGTAAACACACTTTAGTGTCAAAATGATACTTTTAAATGTTTCTAATGAGCGTTATGGCATGGTAACAATACATTAGTGTTGTATTGGTGAAATTGAAGGGAAATTGTCTTATCATTCAATCATAATATGGAAATAATGAAAAAATATTCAAAGGCACACGGTGAATGGCGCCTTGACGGTAAATGCAATCTGCACAGATGCTCAAAAATTTTTATAATACAGATAAATCTTTATATATGGCATCCCTGATTGTCAGTCATTTTGAGGTTAGGTTCGTTGGTGTAGTAAAGAATTAGCAACATTTCGTGCCTTCTTATTACAAGTTTTTCCAGTGTGTTTGAAGTTGTTGGAGAATGTGTTTATCTTGGAACACTTGTGACTTGTGACAATGACGTTTCCCGTGAAGTGAAAGGCGTATTGCAGCTGCGAATAGGGCCTTTTACGGAAGGAAAGTTCTTGGTGGGAAACAAGAAAATGGAGTGTGGCGCAGACGCATGAATCACGAGATGCAAATATTGTGAAACGGATAAAATACGGTAGATTTCAGTGCACTGGACACGTAGTGCGAATGTCGCAAGAAAGAATAGCGAAAACAGTATTCAGCAGGGAACCAGATAGAGTTCGGCGACGAAGATGGTGCTCCACTATACTTACTCTCGGCGTTGGAGTAAAATAGTTCTGTAGCCAACAAGCTAAGGTACCTAAGGTATCACAGGCTTTTCCCGAAACACCAAGCACTAAGAAAGCTGTCAGAGCTGACTATATTTGAAAATACACCGAGATATGACAATGATTTTATTGCCCTTTTCCGGCTATACCAGTCGGCCAGTATGTCTGAAATAGACGAAAAAACTTGAAGTTACAACTCGTAGGCCGCAAGAGTGGCATCTAAGAACCGAAAGAAAGATAAAGCTGTGAAAGACGGACCCGGTTTAGGGTGGTGCTTCGAATCCAGTTTGACTTTCTATTCTGCAGAGTTGTAACTTGTTCTGTAGCTTAGTTGGTTAAAGCGCCGGACTAGCGATAACGGAGTCGTGGGTTCGAATCCCACCAAAACAAGTGGTAATTTTTTCACAAATTTATATCTCAATTTGCCAATTAAACGTACTTTGCCTAAAATACACTCCCGTTCAAAAGTTTGGGGTCACCCCCTCAAAAACATGTCATTTTTTTAGGCCCATATCTCTGTCAATTTGCGTCCGATTTCAAAACCCTAAGTTTCATTCAAAAGATAATAAGTCAAAGAAACTTTAAACATGATTTAAAAGAAACTTTTTCAAAAAATTTTGTATGTAAACTTAACCCAAAGTTGAAAAATTTTCAAAAAAATGAATATAAACTTACGGCAGTGTCGCTGGAAGTTGGGTGGACCAAATTTTAAGATGAGAGCGGTAATATGACCCATTTTCTATTAGCTTTCAACTGCTTTTTACAGAACTTAGCAAAAAAATCTAGAAAAAAAGTTATTAAGCAAATTAATCCTTGATGTCATCGACCAAAAGTTTGGGGTCACCCCTCAAAATGCTGTATCGGTCAAAAGTTTGGGGTCACTATCGTAAAACATGGAAAAGTGATTTGTTGATATCTTTTTCATCCTTCATTCATAATTCTTCTTGGCTTATTTGAAACAAAATGAATGATACTTACTGCATAGACATTGAACCACACATATTTGTTGAAATTTACATACTAAAACTTAACGTAAAGTTGCCTCATTTTTTGAAGCGTGGTAAAATGTGCTAACTTAACATAACATTTTTATATACAATAATCGTTAAATACGTTAAGTTAAAGACATCAAACGTAAATTTAGTTAATTATCTTTGAAATGAGCCAAAAAGAATTAAAATTGAACTATAGATGACGAAGATATCACCAAATCACTTTTCCATGTTTTACGAAAGTGACCCCAAACTTTTGGTCGATACATCATATTGAGGGGTGACCCCAAACTTTTGGTCGATGACATCAAGGATTAATTTACTTAAAAACTTTTTTTTCTAGATTTTTTAGCTAAGTTCTGTAAAAAGCAGTTGAAAGCTAACAGAAAATGGGTCATATTACCGCTCTCATCTTAAAATTTGGTCCACCCAACTTCCAGCGACACTGCCGTAAGTTTATATTCATTTTTTAGAAAATTTGGCAACTTTGGGTTAAGTTTACATACAAAATTTTTTGAAAAAGTTTCTTTTAAATCATGTTCAAAGTTACTTTGACTTATTATCTTTTGAATGAAACCTAGAGTTTTGAAATCGGACGCAAATTGGCGGAGATATGGGCCTAAAAAAATGACATGTTTTTGAGGGAGTGACCCCAAACTTTTGAACGGGAGTGTACTTCAAACACCGAGATATTTCTGGGTTGTAATTGTTTAATAATTCAAGGTCTTATTTGAGGTGTTTCAGGATGTTTAAAGAGGTTCAGATCCGTTCCAGATGTGTTCCAGGGGAAAGGGGGCTTAAGGAGCGTTCCATGAGAGATTAGGGGCGATCCAGAGGTGTTCTAGATAATAACCACTTTAAGCGGCGTTTCAGGGGGTCTCAGAGGGGCTCATAGGCATCTCCCAAGGTTTCAGGGGGTTTAATGGGCGTCCCAATTAGTTTCAGAGGCATTCGGAGGGGTTTTACTGGAGTTTACGAGGTTTTAGGAGGTTTGAATGTGTGTCGTGGGCGTTTTAGAGGTATTTCATGGGAATTCAAAGGGTTTCATTGTAGTTCGTATTACACAACTAAACCTGAATCACTGTAAAGCCGAGATTTAAGTTACGAGGCGTTGCAGGAGGATGTTCCGGGACTTATCATGTGTTTCAAGAGTATTTACTGTGGTGGCCTCAGTAGGTTTCATGAACCTACTGATGCGCTTGAGGAGGGGCACTTCGGAGCCTTTCAAGTGGTTTCAGTGAGCTTCAGGAGGTTTTTGGCGTGTTTGAGAGATTTAAAGGGCCATTCCAGAGCAATTCAAAGGGTTTTAGGAGTATTCAGAGAAATTTCAGAGGGTAACCTCTAAAGAAGGATTCAGGGACGCATAACTGGGTATAGAGGAATTCATAGACGTTTCAAGGGTTTAATGAGAATTCATTAGCGTTTTTGGTTCCAGAAGTATTCCGGAAGGAGTTCAGGGGGTTGATGTCCCTTGAAACGCCCTGAAAGTCCCTGAAACGTTCATTATGATCCACTTAGGAACACTTAGGAACACCCCTGATACCCCTGGTTCGTTAATGAATTTAACTGACACCCTGTCTTGAAAGGCCTTGAATCACCCAGAAACCCGCAAAATGTCCACGACACCTCCGGAAACCACTTCCGAATCTCCTTGAAACCACCCGAAATTCTCCAAAACGCCTTGAAATGTCTTGAGCCCCATCTGAAAATACCCTGAAAGGTCTTGGAACGCCTTCAAAAGCATTCAACCGTCGTTAAAACCGTTCTGAAACATTCCTGGAATTTCGTCGAGAGTATCCTACAACCCTGGAACCCTCTGACACGTCTTGAAACACCTTGAAACTCCTCCGAAAACCCCCTAAAACTTTCTTGAAAGTTCCCTAAATCTCCCCTGAATCAGAAACCTCTTTGGAAGTCTCCTGAAAACCCCTGAAATGCCCTGCAAATCGCAAATCGGTCAAGCTAGGGGGCTGTCCATTTAGGTATTTTTTACGTTTTTAGACACCCCCTCCCTCATAAGCCCATTAATTGATGGCCACTCCAGACTTCATGTACAAATGTTTTGATTTCTCTTGAAAAATGAAACCTATGGGAATTCCCGACGATGATGAAGTCGAGACGGTTGAAGAATTCGTGTACCTGGGTTCTTGTCTGGTGACCACCGACATCGACACCAGCAGAGAAATTCAGAGGCACATTTTGGCAAGAAATCGAGCCTACTTTGGACTCCGCAGAACTCTACGATCGAATAAAGTTCGCCGTAACACGAAGTTAATTATCTACAAAACGCTGATTAGACCGGTCGTCCTCTATGGACACGAAACATGGACCATACGTGCAGAGGACCAACGTGCCCTTGGAATTTTCGAACGGAAGGTGTTGCGTACCATCTACGGCGGAGTGCAGATGGAAGACGGGACTTGGAGAAGGCGAATGAACCACGAGCTGCTAGGAGAACCAACCATCGTCCATACCGCGAAAATCGGGAGGCTACGGTGGGCGGGTCACGTCATCAGGATGTCGGATAGCAACCCGACTAAAATGGTTCTCGAGAGTCATCCGACCGGTACAAGAAGACGTGGTGCGCACCGAACTAGGTGGGTCGACCAAGTGGAAGACGATCTGCGGACCCTTCGCAGAGTGCGGAACTGGAGACAAACAGCCATGGACCGAGTGGAATGGAGGCGGCTACTATGTACAGCAGAGGCAACTCCGACCTTAAAACAAAAATCTCATTACTAACTGGAAAGTAATTCGTAAAAATATTTGCTTGTTCCTTTCCTTGAGGATTCGACTGTTGATGTTTATTAGTTCAACAAAGAGCAATGTCCCATGAACACTTCTGGCCGGAAGGGGCTCTCCGAGCAACTTTTCTTCCTGCCCACACCTCTGCTCGAGGTCATTTCTATGCAGCGAAAAATGTTTCTCATGATGCTAGCCTACTTGTCGGCCGTAGATCAATATCGGTGAATGGACAGGTCAGTCATCGGTCATCGCGTAGATTCCCCACGGCTACCGGTCTTGCGGCGTGGCCTTTTAAACTATTAGCTGAGACCTCATTCTCTGCTGAAGCATGCCCGGAGCCCGACTACAGATGCCGCCACGCGATGGTGTTAATTGATTGTAGGCGTTGCAAAAGCTGTCCGTGGTCATTTAGCTACCAGTGTTATGCACTGTAGCGCGAGATGAGGTTCGCCTAGGACTCAAATACTCAAGGCTTTCTTTGGAGATTGTCGGCTTTCAGCGTAGCTAAGCTTTTTAATTAAGCGGTTCGATGGCTGGTTTGTTCTTCTGATATCGATGGCGGTCTGCTCTTTCTGGAAGAGTTTATCGCCTTGAGTGGTTTTATCAACTTTCACCCGTACTGAAACGGAACGGACGCAGCACGTCCCACCCTGTTTGGATTAAAGTGTGAAACGACGATCATATGAAAACACTTTTCGACTGACAAATCAGTGATTAGCGGGTCCCTTCAAGGGACTCCCTTGTCATACTTTGAGAAGAAAAAAAGGCGCGTTTCTCATCGACCAATGTGCGGAAATCAGAACACTCGAATGCGTTTGTTGAATCGATACCGATCGGGTCACAGGTAGATGCTCTAAACAAAAAAAATCTTGCTCGATTTTTGAAGTGACAGGACCGCCGGGACCGATCCCCTCAACATCAAACCGGTAATCCGATCCCGCTTCGATGCCTCTATTACCAAATCAATTTTTTATCGTAATTGGACTTCTTTGTCGTTCACACACGCTCACAGACGAGGTACGAAGCGAGGCGAGGGCCGGACGAGGTCGCCTTACATTTCATTCATCATCGTCACCGTCGTCTTCGTCTTCGCCTCACTTGTACGATTACGACCGGCGGCGATGAACCTCCGAAGAAGGCCAAAAGCCGTCGTCGATCGATCCAACCTGAAATCCGATCTCGAGACAATTACATATTTTTATTGTTCCTTTTTATGGTAATTTACTAACTTGCGGTCACCCGCTTCTAGAAGTGAATCCTTATTACAGCGCCACGCAACCGTTCGACGACGAAGACGACAACGACGGTTTTCTTTCCAAAGAAACCGAAAACGCAGTTAACCGTCATCATTTCTAGGTCATTACCGCGGCGGGCGACGCGGTTGAATTGATTTCAACTTCCGTTCCATTCGGCGTCCAAAAGGCCTTGAAAACGGTACCGATTTCGCGCCTAATCGTCCCGTTTCCATTTATTGATTGACGAGGGGCCCTCATCGAAAAAAAGGGGAGATCACACCCTGGGAGGCCCAATCCGTCAGCGCGAATCCAATACTGTCCAAACAACAGGCAACCCATCATCAAAGCCACTGTAACAAAAAAAGTCTAACCATTCTCTCTCGCACATGATCTGATATGGATCAAAGTAGGCCTTCGGCAGAGCTCTCTGGATCCAACACATCAGGAGTCTGCATCAGAAACGGCGGCGACGATCGAAGATGGCTTGGACCACACCTGAAGTGATCGCCTGCTTCATTGCGGTAGTGTTGTCTGCCTACCTGTTTTGCTTTCATTGGGCCTTCCACCTTACGATGACTCAATATTGTCACGTTGTCAACTAGGGTCTGGGACCATTTGGGCAGGAGCACCTATTTTGGGCACTTGCTGCTGTAACTCAGTCAATTTCAAACCGATTGACTTGAATTTTTGAACATGATTAGATACTCTACGTATCTGATCGTGTTTCAAAAATCAAGTTAATCGGTTCAATATTGACTGAGTTATAGAAGCAAGTGCCCAAAATAGGTGCTCCTGCCCAAATGGTCCCAGACCCTACCTACCTGCCTCCTACTGCTGGATTGCCGCCGCTAACACACAGTGATTTTGTATTCTGATACCTTGAATGGGCGAAGCAATTAGGAGAAGAAAAAGTTTCCCGCCAAGATATTCACTCATGTAAAATTAATTGAGGGCAGTGTGAGATTACAATGTGAGTCGCTGCTGGGTGAAGACGTTGAACTGTTGAAAGTTTGATGCAGTTCAAGTTTCGGATGTTTTTAGGCCCATACACGCGCAAGTTAAAGCCCAACTATGTTCCACAGTCCTCCCTGTCTCGTGAACGTTTATCGGTAATATTCCTATTTTAAGGCTGATATTAAACATTTAGCCACTACTGATCTATTTATCTATCTTGCAAGATCATCATTGGAGACCTAAAAGCCCAGGAAGGCCAGGAGGAGGAATCCAGACCGACGATTGGAAAATTCATCGCCTACCAGTTGACGAATGGAAACGGCCTATAATTCATCGATTTCATCGCGCCTCCAATAACATGGCTTTCTTCCTGCACAGCCTCCCTTACCGTTACACCGGAAGATAGAGGTGGGCAAAACGGCTCACTACAGTGATCGGATCCGAACCGGATCCATCACATTAGTGAACCGGATCTTTTGAGCAGGTCAGCGGCTCAGTTATGGAAAATGACCAAGCTTCACCGAACCAAACAGGATTGTAGGATTGCTTACTTCCAGTTTGCTCTCTCAAACACAGCAAGCGACACTCATTCTCTTGATCTGTTATAACATTTAGCGTGGTTCAAAAAATCGTTTTTGCTCCACACCGCTTATTCGATTCCTAACCAGATTATATGCCTTCTCCCAAAATTTGAGCTCATTTGGTTGAAAATTGAGACTGCACAAGCCCGTCAAAGTTTGTATGGGAATTACTATGGGAAAACGATGTTTATCATTCAATCGACCGTAGCATTTCCCCAAGAGCCCTACTGGGTTAGTCGACCCTTGGTAATCCTAGGCTTCTCTATCAGCTACAACTTTGCCGAAGACCGCATTCAAATCGGACGCCTTATTAATTAGTTACCGATTTTCATCCAGAATCGAAATCTTTACTCATGATGGTTAAACTATTCGGTGGGCATCACTGCATTTTGCAGTGCAACATAGTAGCCATGATTTCAGTGTGCTATCTTTGGTGCCATATACAGCAATGTTGCCTGCTAGGAAGCTGGAGGATCACTGTTAAAGTTTGCCCAGTTGGACACAAATGGATAACTAATTAATGAGACGTCCGATTTGAATGCGGTCTTCGGCAAAGTTGTAGCTGATAGTGTAATCTAGAAGTACCAAGGGTCTACTAATCCTCTAGAGCACTTGGGGAAATGCTATGGTCGATTGAATGAAAAACATCGTTTTCCCATAGTAATTCCCATACAAACTTTGACGGGCTTGTGCAGTCTCAATTTTCAACCAAATGAGCTCAAATTCTGGGAGAAGGCATATAACCTGGTTAGGAATCGAATAAGCGGTGTGGAGCAAAAACGATTTTTTGAACCACGCTAATATGTATACCCCCATTATCTCTCTCCCAGAGCCAGCACCACACACCCTAAAACGAAAGTACACAGCGAATGAGTAACTTGCGAAAAGACAAAGGATTTTTCACTCATATTTGCGTGCGACTGGATCAGCACAAAAAATGTGCTGATCCGGGTTTACACAAATTTGCGTGAATTTTCACACAAGTTTGCATGAAATCTTTTGTCTTTCCGATCGCTGCGTGAAAGTTACTCCTTGCTCTGTGTACATCGATCTTTCCGTGCACAACATACTGGATACTGCGGAAGAACCGAACGAAAGAAGTGATAATGTGTGAGTTCGTTTTCGGGTTGTTCGGATCAGCTTTGTCCGGGCTGCTGGTACTGCTCTCCCGCTAGAGCTGGGAGCGAGAGATCGTGTGCGTTGTTTGCGGCTCAGAGGCCATGGGGAGAGAACTGGCCCACCACGTTGGTTGTGTGCTGACTGCTGGGCGCGAAAAATACACGTTCCATAGAGCTGTGTTTTGGAAATGAACCAGAGCGAAACAAAGAGAACCAATCAGTTCTTTTAGGCTCTTTCTCAAGGAACCAGGTAAACTACACGGAAAGATCGATGTACACAGAGCAAGGAGTAACTTTCACGCAGCGATCGGAAAGACAAAAGATTTCATGCAAACTTGTGTGAAAATTCACGCAAATTTGTGTAAACTCGGATCAGCACATTTTTTGTGCTGATCCAGTCGCACGCAAATATGAGTGAAAAATCCTTTGTCTTTTCGCAAGTTACTCATTCGCTGTGTACTTTCGTTTTAGGGTGTAGTGACCCGGCTCTCTCTGTAAAAGATCCACGGCTCACTCACTCACTTTACTGATACGAATCTTTTGAACGGGTTCGGATCTGATTGCCCATCTCTACCGGAAGATCATCACAACAAACGGAATCGTTAATCTACCACGTTCTGGTTGACGGACGCCGCTTCTCGGACATTATCGATGTCAGGACCTGGTGATGGTCAAACTGAGCCCAAAACTTTCCGTCATCAACAATGTACGGTACCAGCGACCGCCACGGTACAACCTGCAGCGACTGCAGCCATCAACAACGCAGTCGAGAGCACTATCGGGTACGTAGAACAGAGTCGACGGAACGATTGATTCGACGAGGAGTGCAGAGCGGTGGAGGAGAAGAACGCAGCGTGAGCGGTAATGTTGCAGCATGGAATCCGACAGAATGTGGAGCGATAGGTACAGACAAAAGCGGAAACAGCAGACCTTCTCCCGACAGAAATAGCACCGTCTGCAACAAGCGGAGTGCGAGGAATTAGAATTGCTGTGCCGTTTCTCAAGATATACGTAAGTTCTTCCAGAAGCTCAACACATACCACAAAGGCTTCGTGCCGCTACAGATACCTGCATGGATAAGGACGGGAGTTTTCTGACGGACAAACGTAAGGTGATCGAAAGCTGGAAGCAGCACTTCGACGACCAACAGAATGTCGAAGAAAATGTAGGCACGGGGTCAAGGCAGCGGAGCAAATGACTATGCTATTGTATCAGAGAACGGAAATGAACCAACTCCCACGCTGAGGAAAGTTAAGGAGGCCATTCATCAGCTCAAATACAACAAAGCAGCTGGTAAGGATGGTATCGAAGCTGAACTCATCAAGATGGACCCAGAAAAGTTGGCCAACTGTCTGCATCGACTGATAGTCAGGATCTGGGAAACCGAACAACTACCGGAGGAGTGGAAGGAAGGGGTAATCTGCCCCATTCACAAGAAAGGTGACCATTTGGAATGTGAGAACTTCACTACCGTGAATCTCATATCAGTCCCATCTTTGCTGGATTTCCTATGCAAATGGGACAGATATGCGATTCACGGCAGTACAGGGCGATCACTATTTTGAATGCTGCCTACAAAGTGCTATCCCAGATCATCTTCCGTCGTCTGTCACCTAAAACGAACGAGTTCGTGGGAAGTTATCAGGCTGGCTTCATCGACGGCCGGTCGACAACGGACCAGATCTTTACCGTACGGCAAATCTTCCAGAAATGCCGTGAATACCAGCTTCCAACGCATCACCTGTTCATCGACTTCAAAGCGGCATACAACAGTATCGACCGCGCAGAGCTATGGAAAGTCATGGACGAAAACGGCTTTCCTGGGAAGCTGACTAGACTGATTAAAGCAACGATGGACGGTGTGCAAAACTGCGTAAAGGTTTCGGGTGAACTATCCAGTTCATTCGAATCTCGCCGGGGACTGCGACAAGGTGACGGACTCTCATGCCTACTCTTCAACATCGCTCTGGAAGGTGTGATGCGACGAGCCGGGCTCAACAGCCGGGGAACGATTTTCACAAAATCCGATCAATTTGTGTGCTTTGCGGACGACATGGACATTATCGCTAGAACATTTGGAACGGTGGCAGAACTGTACACCCGCCTGAAACGCGAAGCAGCAAAGGTCGGACTGGTGGTGAATGCCTCAAAAACAAAGTACATGCTGATTGCTGGTAGGCGAAACCGAGCACGACCGGGGCCGTCTAGGTAATATTAACGGGGATACCTTCGAGGTGGTGGAGGAATTCGTCCACCTCGGATCCTTACTGACGGCTGACAACAACGTGAGCCGTGAAATTCGGAGGCGCATCATCAGCGGAAGTCAGGCCTACTACGGGCTCCAGAAGAAACTGCGGTCGAAAATGATTCACCCACGTACCAAATGCACCATGTACAACACGCTAATAAGACCGGTAATCCTCTACGGGCACGAGACATGGACCACGCTCGAGGAGGACCTACAAGCAATCGGAGTTTTCGAGCGACGCGTGCTAAGAACGATCTTCGGTGGTGTGCAGGAGAACAGTGTGTGACGGAGAAGGATGAACCACGAGCTCGCTGCACTTTACGGCGAACCCAGCATCCAGAAGGTGGCCAAAGCCGGAAGGATACGGTGGGCAGGGCATGTTGCAAGAATGCCGGACAACAACCCTGCAAAGCTGGTGTTTGCAACTGATCCGGTTGGCACAAGAAGGCGTGGAGCACAGAGAGCACGATGGGCGGACCAGGTGGAGCGTGACTTGGCGAGCATTGGGCGCGACCGAGGATGGAGAGCGGCAGCCACAAACCGAGTATTGTGGCGTACTATTGTTGATATGTCTTGTCTTAATGATGTTGAACAAATAAATGCATGTATGTAGGAAGTTCTTGTGATTTTCCGATGTGAGCTATAAATTGAACAAATTTGTTTGATTTCTTCATTTGAAAAGTTTGATTCGTCTGCAGGATCCAATCGGACTGAAACCGCGCTAGAAAAGCCGCCTGCAAGGGAAACAATAGAAAAACCATTAAACATTCGCTTGGTGATACAGAACATCCAAACTATTCTGGAATTAAGTTCTACAAGTTCTACTCTTGAATCACTCTACTTTATCGATGTAATTCTTCCACGATTACCTCTGTTGTATCTCCAGTTTTCCAGGGATTCCTCCAGAAATTTTCCAAGGAATTTCTCCAGGGATTGCTCCAGCGATTTCTCTAGAAATTCTTCGAGGGATTCATTAAGGGATTCCTTCAGGGATTCCTTCAGGAATACCACCAGCGATTCCTTTGCGAATTCCTCCACTCATCAAGGAATTCATTCAGGTATTCCTCCAGGAATTCCTCCAGAGCTCCTTCAGGAATTCATTCAAGATTTCCTCCAACAACTAATCCAGGGATTTCTTCAGGATTCAAAGGATTCTTCCTGAAATTCTTCCAGGGATTCCTCCAGAGTTTCCTCCATGGATTCTTCCAGGGAATATTCCAGGATTTCCTCCAAGGAATTTCTCCGTGTAATCTTCCCGGGTAATTTCTCCAGAAATTCTTCCAGGAATTTCTTCATGAATAACTGCTAATTTATCTATGAATTCAGAAATTCCTCCACGGTGTGCTCCAGAAATTTTTCCAGGAGTTCCTCCAGGAATACATCCAGGAATTCCTCCATAAAATTATCCTAGTTTACCTCCAGCAATTCCAACAGGGGTTCTTCCCGGAATTCTTCACAGGGATTCCTCCTTAAATTCTTTCAGGAATTCCATCAGTCATTCCCCCATTGATTCCTCCAGAAATTTTTCCGTAGAATACTTCAGGATAAATTTCAGAAGTTCCTCCAGTAAATACTCCAGGAGTTCCTTCAGGAATTACTCTAGGAATGTCTCCAGAAATTACTCTACGAATTCCTTCTGGAATAACTACAGGAAATAGTCTAGGAAAGGAATTGTTTCGGGAAACACCCCAGGAATTCCTTTAAGAAATATTCTAGGAATTCCCCCAGAAAATTAAAATTAAAATGAATTCTTGAGGAAATTCCTGGAAGTATTCTTGTAGGAATTTTTGGAGGAATCCCTAAAAAAATCTTCAAGGAATTCCTGGAGAAATTCCTAGAGAGATTCTTGGAGGTATTCCCGAAGAAATTCATGGAATAGAAGGGATTGTTCGAGGAGTTCTCGATGGATTCCTTGGAGAAATTCCTGGACAAATTCTTGGAGGAATTCCTGAGGGTATTCCAGTAGGCATTTCTGGAGGAATTTATTGAAATTCCTGGAGGTATTCCTTGAGAAATTTATGAAGGAATTCCTGGCCGAACTCCTGGACGGATTCTCGTAGGAATTTTGACATTAATATTGGAGCAGGTCTTGGAGAAATTCTTATTAGAGTTGGAAGAATTTCTGGAAAAATTCCTGGACGGAATCTTGGAGAAATATCTGGAGCAATTCCTGAAGGATTTTTTGGAGCAAGTTTTGGAGGAATTCTTGGAGTATTTCCTTGAGAAATGTAGGAGGAATTCTTGGAAGAAGTCTCGGAGCAGTTTCTGGAGAAATCCTTGAAGGAATTCTCGGTTGAATACCTGGAGTTGTCCCGGGAGTATTTTCTTGAGGAATTTTTGGAGGATTTTTAGATGAATTTTTGAAGGAATTTGTTGAAAAATACCTGGAGGAATTTCTGGCGAAATTCATGAAGGGATTATTGGCAGAAATCTTATAGGGCTCTCTGGTGAAATTCTTGGGGAAGGTCCAGTAGGAGTTTTTGGAATTCCTGGAAAGATTCTTGGGAGAATTTTAGGCAGATGTCTTGGAGGAATTCCTGGATGAATTCTTGGAGAAATTCCTCGAGGAATTCTTGGAGGAGTTCCTGGAGATATTATAAGAGAAATCCCTGAAGGACCTCCTGAAGGAATTTCCGGAGAAATTTCTTGGGGAATTTCTGGAGGTAACTCTGGAGGAATCCCTGGAAAAATTTCTGGAAGAATCCCGTGAATCCTGAAGAAATCCCTGGATTAGTTTCTGAAAGAAATCTTGGTAGAATTTCTGAAGGAGCTCTGGAGGAATTCCTGGAGGAATACCTGAATGAATTCCTGGATGAATCCATGGAGGAATCCATGCAGGAATCCCTGGGGGTATTCCTGAAGGAATCCCTCAAGCAATCCCTGGAAGAACTTCTAGAGAAACCGCTGGAGGAATCCCCGGAGAAATTCTTAGGAAAATTCCTGGAGGAATCCCTGGAAAACTTCCTGGAGGCAATCGTGGAAGAATTACATCGATAAAGTAGAGAGATACAAGAGTAGAGCTTGTAGAACTTGAAGGTCTTAATTCCAGAATAGTTTGGATGACCTAGATCACCAAATGAATGTTGCAAAGTTAGTAGAATTGCACTCTGAGGTTCTAAGAGTGGGGTAGATTATATTCCGCGAGCATTCGCTATAATGAAAATATCCTAAGATTTACAGATATTGCGACCCATACTTCAAAATACATTGGGTCCATTTGTATGCCAGTGGCAACAAATACATATACTCGTAATATAATAAGAAGCAACAAACACAATCGTGAAAGAATTATGCCGATAGAGTGAAGAAAAACAATAATAGAGCCTGTAGACCTTGAAGTTCCGAATTCCAGAATAGTTTGGAAAGCCTGGAATATCCCATGAATGTACCAAAAGCATTACAGATGTGCACTGAAATTCCATCAGCAGTATAGACTACATTCCACGAAAAATTTTCACAACTAAAGCATGATACAGTATGTAGATATCGTAACTAAAGTGTATTGGAGGCCATTTGTATTTCACGGAATATCCAACTACCACAATATCGAGTTGCTCATAGCATTGTGAGGTTTAATGGACATCAACGTGACTTAATTTCTTGAACACAGTGAATACAAACGATGGTAGATGTTTTACATTTTGAGAAAACGAATTCCAGAGTAGTTTGGATGACCTAGATCACCCAATTCATATACCATGAATTTTCTAGAGCTGCTTTGAGGCTTTTTGAGTACCGTAGACTATGTTCTGTGATCATTCATCGTGTTTAAAATTTGGATGAGAATACTAGATTTTTGTCAAAAACTTCGGAGGCCTTAGAATAGCTCTGGGATCAAAACTTCAACAAACTATGATGAGTAGTAATACATTGCATGTTTAGGATCAGTGAAAACTATTGATGATTAGCAAAACGATGAAATTTGAGGAAAAACATGTAGAATTTATAAAAAATACAAAAAAGCCACGTATTTTCGGCTCCCCGCAAAAGGGGGAGGGTGCAAAGAGGGGAGGTACCATGCATTTCTTAGCACAACTATTCCCCTTGACTGTAAAAAAAACCGGGGTAAAATGTTTTAAAACAAAGAAGATATTGCATTTCTACCAAAAGGAGATCGTCCCGGGTGTTTACGGGTTAAGAGAACACAGGTAAAACCTTAATCACAGAGAAATAGAAGTAACACTTAGGACAAATTTCATTAAAAAAACATAATCGCCCAATTCGAAGCGTACTGTGTTTGGCCGGGCCGCCACTAGATGGCGGTAGTGAGCAAACGTCAAACAGGAGCAAAACCGCACAGATGAAAATAATAATATTTACACGTCATGTAAACTTCAGTTTAGTCATGTAAACTTAGTGTTATGATGGTTTACATGATATATCATGTAAATTTGTGTTATATGTCATGTAAACACAAGAAGTCATATTTAATTACATGACATATAATGGCAGTTTACATGATAATTTATTACTTTTACATGATATGTCATGTAAACTTCTGTGATATCCCACGCTCCAATCATGTGCATCATATGTCACAGAATTTTACACTCTTTTTTCGATCTGTGCGATATCAGCGCCGCGAGTGGTCAATCGACCTACTACTGAATATTTGAAACAACCGTCAAAAAGGTGATCGATGGGAAGCGAGACGTCTGTTTCTCTGTGCTTTAATCAAGATAATTCTATGAAGTGGTCCAGGAATTCAGCCCCGCCACCCCACCCCCAACACAGAATCCCGTACTTTTACCGTCGTTTTACCCCAATTCAAGAGATGAACCCTAACTCCAAAATGGGTCACCCTCCGCCCTGAAGACATCCGGCGAAGATTAGGGCAGACGATAATCCGGCCATTCGCTACTCTAGGCCGAGGACTACCGAGGATTGAGGACATCCCGGTTCGATTGGGCGACAAAGGTCGCAAAGAACACGGAAGAAAAAGATAAAGAAAGAGGAGACGAAGAAGCAGAAGAAGAAGAAAGAGGTGGAGGAGGAGAAAGAGGTGGAGGAGGAGAAAAAGAAGAAGAAGGAGAAGAGGACGAAAGAAGGACGAGGAAGGAGGGGATCGGCAGAAGATGGCGACAGAAGAAAGAAGCCCCGAAGAAAGAAGGTCAGATTAGAATAAGAAAGTGGGTGAAGCGAAGTACAGTGAAGGTAGAAGATAGAAAATGCACAAAGTTTGGGGGAATAAACAGGAGTGTGAAAAGGCAATCCAAGTGTTTTCCTGAATACGTGAATAGCAAATGAAGAGCCCAGAATCAAAGGGGTGTAAGTGACCATTTTGTCGATTTTGAGCTGAGCATAACAAAAAATTCTTCAGACTTCAAGCTATCAGGAACTTGTTTAAGATTATTTTTACGTTAATTAGAAAAATAACAGTAAATCGTAGAAAAATGGGTCGATTTTGTTTCTCTATACATAACCTCTCTCTCTCTCTCTCCTCTTCTTGGCGTAACGTCCTCACTGGGACAAAGCCTGCTTCTCAGCTTAGTGTTCTATGAGCACTTCCACAGTTATTAACTGAGAGCTTCCTCTGCCAATGACCATTTTGCATGTGTATATCGTGTGGCAGGCACGAAGATACTCTATACCCAAGGAAGTCAAGGGAATTTCCTTTACGAAAAGATCCTGGACCGACCGGGAATCGAACCCGTCACCCTCAGCATGGTCATGCTAAATACCCGTGCGTTTACCGCCTCGGCTATATGGGCCCTATTCTCTATACATAACTTCTACATATAAAAAAAGAATGAATTCCCTTTGAGACAAAAAAAAGACTGAAGAATATCAAACGATCAACATGATTTTTGCACAGTTCGACTCATCTTCAGGGTGGCTGTGTTCATATGTATCAAAAGTTACAAAAATGGACTGAAAAGTAGTTAAATTCAGAAAGTACTGAATTTTTTATGTGCTGGGTACAAAGTCAGAGAGCGCGGTGCATCAATGAACTCAACAGTTGGCCAACCACCATAACTTAAATGGCAAAACTAACGTTTGCCGGAATAGCTAGTCTATCTTCTATATAAATAAAAATGGAATGGTGTTTGTATGTCACGAATAGGCTCGGGAACGGGTCGACAGAATTCTTTCACTGTTGCATTCGTACAGTACTCCGACGTGTTCGTACGGAATAATAATTACAAAAATCGACCGGGAAATCAACAAAAACGGGCAAACTAGAAATGCTATTTTGCGGGCCATTTCTTTCAAGAACTGCATGTCAAGAAACATAGTAGGCAGGCAGTACGATGTTTGCCGGGACAGCTAGTAATAAATAATTGGGTTTTTAAATTTAGAAAAAATCATCAATTTTTTATTTTTAAACAAAAGAGCACCTTTTTTCTGAGCCACTATGATTTTTTTCAGATTTTTAGAACTTTATTTAAATACCTAAAATCAATTTCGAAGATATTTTTTGAAATCACCTTTTGACAGCTGGGCAACTGCTTGACAGCTCCGCTCAGTACAAAATGCGACAAGGGGTGATTCAACAAATCGCTCCCATACAAACTTCAAATTGATTTTTAAATAGGTTCCCGGCCACCAAAATTCATGAAAATTTGGATTTCGGCTCAGTTTGGCATGCAGATTCAGAATATGGAATTATCTCAATACCGCTAAAGAAGCCAATTGTTGTAAATTTTGTCACAATTTTGTTAAAGGAAATTGAAAAATTCTACGCCTACTTGAATGCATTGTATTAAACTGATTCTTAACTTCAGTGCATCTTGAAGTTCTTCACAAAATTTATCTACAACATTGAGCTTTACAGTTATACCTCAAGAAGGACAGTCAGTGGCACCGAACATATGGTAGGTCCCCTTACGAATTGCATCAGCTTTGCACCCCTTCTGTATCGCTCGCCAAAGGGTTTTCACTTCATTTCACGCTTGGAATCGCGCAATCATCGTTCGTTCGTCCAGTCCAAGTCCAAGCTGCGGCTGAATAATTTATGATTCTCATTCATTCGCACATGCTCCTTATATGTCTGAGCGAGCGCACTTATTCATCTGCGGATGGATGGAATGACCTGTGCTGTGCTGTGCAGATGCAAGTGTTGGCCACAAGATTGCCGTCGTCCGCCGTTCTTGGATGCACGTTTCGATTCTCAGCGGAAAACGACGACGACAACGGCGATAATGCGGCGCGCCAATTGCGAAAGGATTCTAGTGGCGATGATGATGATGGAACGTCTCTCCCTTTTCGGGATGCTGCACAGCAATGCAATGAGTGTGAATTGGGTTGGTGTTTTGCGACGCGGCGTTGACGACGACCACTCAATTAGTTTGCGGAATGAGTTATGGCACCGAATCAGTTTTAATGCGAACCATCATCATTCATCCATCATCATTGTCAGAGCGGAGGAAACAAGTGCTGTGGTGGGTGAGATGATTGGAATTGAAGTGTAATCACTATATGGAAGGTAGTTTGAATCGAAATTCCCCAGTGATGAATAATGCATGTTTTAAAGTGCGCTCAAAATTACATAACTACAGGCTGATAACTGAGGTATTCCCCCCAGAAATTCCCCAAGAATTCATCTAGGCTTTTCCCGAGAATTGCTCCAGGAGTTCTCCGGCAATTCATCCAGAAGTTCCCAGGGAATTCCTCCAGAAGTTCTCCAAGAATTTCTCCAGGAGTTTCTCAGGAATTCTTCCTGAAGTTCTACAGGAGTTCCTCGGCAACTCCTCCAGGAGTTCTCAAAGAATTTCTCCAAGAATTCCTTCAGAAGTTCCCGCGAATTTCTTTAGCAGTTCCTCATGAATTCCTCCAGAAGTTTTCCGAAAATTTCTACAGGAGTTCTTTTCTGGACAATAATTTCAGGAGTTTTCCGTGAATTCTTCCATAAATTCTCCGGGAATACGTACAGGAGTTCCTCGAAAATTCCGCAGGTATTCCTCGTGAATTTTTTTAAAAGACACTACACCGTCTTCAGCCAGAGGCTGCACAGACTGAACATTACATACACGAGACAACGGACAACACACATAACACCCAGTGGCCCAATGGAGAATTTTCCGTTCGACGAAAAGTTTTCCCCGACTGGAGCGGGAATCGAACCCGCACTCCGAGGCTTACGAAACGCCTAGACAACTGACGCCGCTAACCGCACGGCCACGAAGCCCATTTCTCAGGAATTTCTCCAGAAGTACCTCGGAAATTCCTTCGGAAGTTCATTGAGAATTCCTTCAGAAGTTTCTAGGAAATTTGTCTAGGAGCTTGCGGGCAATTCCTCCAGAAGTTCTTTCAGATGCTCCTCCAGGAAATTCCTCTAGGAGTTACCCAAGAATTCCTCTAGTAGTTCCAGGAGTTTCCCGAGAAATAGCACATGAATATCACCTCTGGTAGTTCCCTGGAAATTCCTCCAGGAGTTTCGCTAGAATTAGTCCTTGAATATCTCTAGGAGTTCCCCGGATATTCCTCTAGTAGTTCCCTGGAAATTCCTCCGGGAGTTTCCAAAAAATTAGTCCATGAAAGCTCCCGGGGAATTCTCCAAAAGTTTTTCGTAAATTCCTCCATAAATTCTTCGAGAATACCTCCAGAAGTTCCCAGGGAATTCCTCGGCACCTGCTCCAGGAGTTCCCAAAAAATTTCTCCAAGAATGCCTCCAGGAGTTTCGTAGGAATGCCTCCAGAAGTTCCCGGGAATTTCTCTAGCAGTTCCTCATGAATTCCTCAAGGAGTTCTCCGGGAATTACTCCATGGATCCATGGATGGATCCATGGATTCCTCCAGCAGTTCCGTTTTGGAGAATTTTTTTTAGGAGTTTTCCATGAATTCCTCCATAAACTTTCCGGAAATACCTACAGGAGTTCCTCGAAAATTCCTGTAGGAGTTCTTTCAGATGCTCCTCCAGGAATTCCCCGAATATTCCTCTAGGAGTTACTCAAGAATTTCTCTAGTTGTTCCCTGGGAATTCCTCTTGTAGTTCCCTGGTCATTACTCAAGGAGTTTCCTGAGAATTAGACCATGAATACCTCCAGGAGTTCCCTCTGCGGAATTCTTCTAGAAGTTTTTCGTAAATTCCTCCACAAATTCTTCGAGATTACCTCCAGGAGTTCTCATGAATTTCCTCCAGGAGTTCTCAAAGAATATCTCCAAGAATTCCTCCAGGAGTTCTGTAGGAATGCCTCCAGAATTCCTCCAGAAGTTCCCGGGAATTTCTCTAGCAGTTCCTCATTAATTCCTCCAGAAGTTCTTCGAGAATTCCTCCAGCAGTTCCTCAGGATTTCCTCCAGGAGTTCTTTTCTGAACAATAATTTCAGGAGTTTTCCATGAATTCCTCCAGAAATTCTCCGGGAAGGAGTTCGTTGAAAATTCCTCAGGTATTCCTCGGGAATTTCTCCAAAATTCCTTCGGAAGTTCCTCGGAAATTCCTCTAGGAGTTGACGGGCAATTCCTCCAGAAGTACTTTTAGATGCTGCTCCAGGAGTTCACCAGAAATTCTTCTAGGAGTTACCCAAGAATTCCTGTAGTAGTTCCCCGCAAATTCCTCTTGTAGTTCCCTGGAATTTCCTCCTGGAGTTTCCCGAGAATAAGTCGATGAATATCTCCAGGAGTGGGGAAAGCCAACAGGAGTTCTTCGTGAATTCCACAATGAATTCGCGGGGAATGTCTCCAAGAGTTCCCCGAGAATTCGTCCAGAACTTGTTGATTTGTGTATCGAGTCCTGAGGAAGGTCCAATAGCCGGGCCGAAACGTCGGCGATAAAAATAAATTTATCAATTATCCAGTCGAATAAGTCATTAGCATTCTTCCAGAAGTTCTTCGAAAGTTCCTCCATGAGTTCCTTAGGAATGCCTCCAGAATTCCTCCAGAAGTTCCCGGGAATTTCTCTAGCAGTTCCTCCTGAATTCCTCCAGAAGTTCTCTGAGAATTTCTCCAGGAGTTCCTCAGGAACTCCTTAGAACGCCTTAGAAATTCTAGCGGAATTCCTCCTCCAGTTCTGCGGCAATATTTCCTGAGGGTAGAACTTCCGGAAAAAATCCCGCAAGACTTCTGGAAAAAATCCCCGGGAAATTCCTGGAAGAATTTTCAGAGAACTCCTGAAGGAATTTCCAGTAAATTCCTGGATGGATTTCCTAAAGAAATTCCTTGACGAATTTCCGAGGAACTTCTGAAGGAATGCTCGGGAAACTCCTTAAGGAATATCCAGGAAACTTCTTTTAAAAAAATCCTGACGAACTCCTAAAAGAAATTCCGTGAAACTTCTAGACGAATTCATGACGCAGGAATTCCCGGAGAGCTCCTGGAAAAATTGCCCTGCATCTGCTAGCAAAATTTCCCTGGAGCTCCTGAAGCAATTCCCGAGGAATTTCTACAGAAATTCACGGATCTCTCCTGGGAATGTTGTCATGGAGTTCCTGTAAGAATTCGCGAGGAAGTCCTGGAGGAATTTCTGATGAAGTACTAGAGGATTGTCCAAATAACTCCTAGAGACATTCCCGTGGAAGAATTTCTGAGAAAATCAAGAAAAAAATACCGAGAAATTACCAAAGAACTCCTAAAAGAATTTTCTAGAAACTTCCGAAGAACTCCTGGAGAAGTTTGCGATGGAGAAATTCCCGGGAATCTTCTTGATATTTTCCCGACAAGCTCCTGGAGAAATATCCAAGCAACACATTAAAGAATTCCCATTGAACTCCTGGTGCAATTCCTGGGGAACTCCTGGAAAAACTGTCGAGGAAGTTCAAGTTCCCATGAATTTCTTCGTCGATACCTACAAGGACATCTTCAAGGATTCTCCATTTCTCCAGGAACTCCTCGGGAATTCCTCTAGGAGTTCTTCGGCAATTCTCCAGGAATTCCTCGGTAATTTCTCCAAGAACTCCTCTGGAATATCTCCAGAAACTCCCAATTTTTTTTCAGGAACTCCTCGGAAAATTCTCTAGGATTTCCTCAGGAATTCCTCCAGGAGTTCCTTGGGAATGTCTCCAGGAACACCTCGGAATTTCTCCAGGTGTTCCTCTGGAATTCCTCCAGGAGCTCCTCGGGAACTTCCAAAAGTTCCTCGGATATTCTTCCAAGAGTTCCTCGAAAATTTCTCAAGGAATTCCTCAGGAATTCCTCCAGGTGTTCCTCTGGAATTCTTCCAGGAGTTCCTCGGGAATTCCTCCAGGAGTTTCTCGGAAATTCTTCCAACAGTTCCTCGGGATTTGCTCCAAAAGTTTCTCGGGACTTTCTTCAGGATTTCTTCGAGAATTTCTTCAGGAACTCCTCAGAAATTGCTCAAGTATTTCCTCAAAAATTCTCCCAGGAGATCCTCGGGAGTTCCTCCATGACTTCCTCGGAAATTCCTTCAGGAGTTTTTCGGGAACGCTTCCTGGAGTTTCGCGAGAATTTCTCGTGGAGTTCCTCAGGAAATCCTCTAGGAGTTCATCGGGAATTCCACCACGATTTCGTGGGGAATTCCTCCTGGAGTTCCTCGCGAATTCCTCCTGGAGTTAATCGGGAATTCCTTCAGGAGCTTCTTGGAAATTCTACCAAGAGTTCCTTGAAAATTCCTTACAAATTCTTTCAAAAGTCCTCTGAAATATCTCTGAAATATTTCCTAGGAGCTTCTGAACAATTTCATGTGGAATTTCTGGAGAAATTTCCGAGAAACTTCTGGGGAAATTCCTAGCTGAATCCTGAAAAGAAATCCCCGTGGAAATCACGAAAAAAAAATCCTAGGAAAATTGCCAGAGATCTCCTGGGAACATTGCCGAAAAACTCCTGGAGGGATTCCCGAGAAAGTTCTGGAGATCTTTCCGAGGAATTTTTGAAGCATTCTTGAAGATATTCCCGAGGAACTCTTGGAGGAATTCCTGAGATACTCCTGAAGTAATTCGAAAGTAACTCCTGGAGGATTTTATGAGGAACACCTGGAGAAATTACCGAGAAACTCCAGAATGATCCGTTGAAGTTCCCAGAGAGCTCAGGGGGCTGTTTCAGGGGCTCCAGTTGGATTACTGGGTAATGACGGTAGCTATGGCATCGGCGTCCAAGAGACGTTTATAGGGAAGAGAGAAGGGAGATTGCAGGGGTGTTTCAGAGGAGTACCAGGAGATCTCAGTAGCGTTCCAGGCAGTTCCAACGGGTTTCTGAGATCTATCTGGAGATCTCAGGGGCATTTCAATTTTCAATGTGCTTTCAGAGGTTTTTAAGGGAATCCATTGGGGATTCAGGAGCGTTACTTGGCGTTACATGGGAGCGTATGAAGGAGTCTTCAGAGGGCGATTCTGAGGGTTTCAGGGGTACCAGTAGATCACAAAAGCGACTTAAAATGGGCGTGTCAATGATGTTCCTGAGAGTTTTAAGGGGTACCAGGAGGTGTCAGAGGCTCTTCAAGTATGGACTCTAGGGGGTTCAGGGATGCTTCAAAGAGTCTCAGGGAGTTCCAGGGATGTTCCAGAGAAAATCAGGAGTATTTCAGGGGGTCTTAGGGGCGTTTTTGAAAGTTTCAGAGGCTACTAGTTTCAAGATCTCAGGGGCATTTCAGGGGTCTCAGGGTTGTCCAAGGAGGATTCAGGGGCGTTTGGAGGAGTTCCAGAGGGTCTCAGGGGCGCTTCAGAGGTTTACAGTAGATCCTGACACCTGCTGAGAAACCCTCTAAAGCGCCCCTTGAAGACTCTGAAGTCTCATGGGACCCTTATTTTATTTTTTTTATATTAGTGAATTTCAACTTAAGGGCTAATTCTTCACAACCCCTTTGAAGCATTCCTGAGGCCTCCTAGAATCCCCTTTAAACCTCCTCCAGGAAACCTTCTTGTGGACGTGCCCCTCTTTCCAAAGCGAGGAGGGGTCTCAGATCAAGTCAATAACCTTACCTGTCCCAAAAAAAAACCATGCATGCAAATTTTAATGCCAATCGGTCCAGTAGTTTCCGAATCCACAAGGGTCAGACAGCCAGAAATTAATTTTTATATTTATTGAAGATAGAAAATTTAGGGTATTATTTTTAGAATTTTTAGAGCTCCAAGTATCCCATATCGACCCGTTTAACCTGTTTAACTGTTTCAGCCGAAATTCGAGAATAAAGGAAATATCCAGTACCTACCGAATACGTACAGTGTATAATCCAGAGGCTGGCTGTTATGATTTATGTAACTCGACGGTTTAATGCATTGACATGCTGCTGCCGGGAGAGAAATAGCAAGCGATCAAGATGCTAATCTCCCCTCATCGGTTTTCATCGCGTCGTCGTTTGGCCTAGCTCAAACTAGCTATTTAACTGCCGTGCGGTGGTGCAACGGCGACAACACTGGCACTGTCTGTATGCGATGAGGTCCAGATAATCCATTTCTACACGGCAACGAGGAGCCATCGAGCATTGAAGTGGCTCGATGCTTGACACCCGCCCTCCTCACTAGGAATCAGGACGTACGTATATATTCCACTCGAACTGCATATCTGATATCTTTACTAGATCTACACAATACGCTACGCAGCCATCAGCCCAGTTGATTTAGGCTAATTGTACCACTTGATGGGTGGTAGTGGTTGTTGTTTGGCAGCCTATTTAATGCACCCATAGATAACGAAAGTGCACCATAGAAAAACAAAAATGCACCATAAATAATTAAGTAATGTACCGATAAAATGCACAGCATTCTCCATAAATAAATATAAATGTTCCATAATAAATTAAAAATGTAGCGGTAAACCAAAAAAAATTCTAGTTAAAAATGAAACATTGTATCAATAAAAAATTAAATAAAACACCATAAACAAATAAGTTTGCTCCATAAAAAATAATAAAAATACCCATAAATAATGAACATTTGCTCCATAATTATACCATATTTGCTCCATAAAAAATTGAAATTGCACCATAAATATAATCAAATTGCACCATAAACAAATTGTAAATTTCACCACAAAGAATGTAAAAGCTACATAAATTTAATCTTATTGTACCATTGCTGCAGTGTCCAACGACATATAGTTTTAGGATGTGGATGGGATAATGTTAATATTAAAAGTAAGAAGAAAATAAACAGAAACCATGTACCGAAGCACGCATCTATGGTAGAACGACTTAAAAGATGGAAACACTATGAATGCAATTTACCGGATAATCGCTTGCTGTTCGAACTCGCTAACGCTCACGGGATAACATCTCTGTTTGCATTATACCGGGCAAATTCATGGATTTGTGGATTACCTATAACCGAATCGACACAGTTACAACGCATCCACAGGCTACGCCGCATGTATTAAAAGAATCCGCATTTTGAAAGAAGGGTTAACCCTTGTAGTTTCCATAATATGTAATGTAAATATATTATATTTATTAATGATTTCAATTTGATCGGAAAAATTATCAAAAAATTAATCCATGTTTTATATAATTATAAAATAAACTAAGTATCCTGATAACAACTGACGTTCTTTTATTAGATTCTTTTTAGATTATCAGGAGGAGCAGAAAACGGGTTTGGTGGTCTAGTGGCTACCGCTTCTGATTCGTATGCAGAAGGTCATGGGTTCATATAGCCGAGGCGGTAAACGCACAGGTATTCAGCATGACCATGCTGAGGGTGACGGGTTCGATTCCCGGTCGGTCCAGGATCTTTTCGTAAAGGAAATTTCCTTGACTTCCTTGGGCATAGAGTATCTTCGTGCCTGCCACACGATATACACATGCAAAATGGTCATTGGCAGAGGCAGCTCTCAGTTAATAACTGTGGAAGTGCACATAGAATACTAAGCTGAGAAGCAGGCTTTGTCCCAGTGAGGACGTTACGCCAAGAAGAGAGGGGAGGTCATGGGTTCAATCCCTGGCCCGTTCCTTTCATCCTACTTTATATCTTTCCATCCAATTTCTCTCGCTCTCTCTTCTCTACATATACAACTAATGTATATTCATATGTTCATAGTTTTCACTAGAACCAGAAACGAATTGGAAAAAAGTCATTTCCCTCATTTCCAACTTCTTCTCACGCACAGTATATATAACGCCTACAAGTTATGCAACCAAAGCGTGCTGTGCCGCTTGACCTTATTCACCTTATTCACCACACAATCTATCACGAACACTATAAAAATAACCCCTATCCATGGATCGCAACCGTGCTGGTTGTGGGGATGCAGAGGTGATCTCGGTCTTTAGTAGCAACAACCAGCACACTAGAATGTTAGAACATTCCTTTCCCTTCCTAACTGACTATAAGGACGTGGCCGGCGCCGTTATTGATCAAGAATGTATGAGCTGCTTAAATTGCACTTTTAGAATAAGTGGAGTGTCCCAGCCCTTATTCATTTGGATCCCAGTGCAATTGGTACCAGCTCAGATCAATCACGGAGGAGCAACCATTGACATGTATAGTCAGATTTGATTTTTTTTTTAATTTAGGCAGAAGGTGCAGAATATAGCCTTTTAAATTCCACATATTACTATATACTTACATATTTCCAGTGCTACTAGCCATTGAAATACTGCTAATGATGCAGAATTTGATTATTTTTGTAGATTTTGCATTCTTTGAGGTAAAATTTATAGTTTGTTAATGGTGCAATTTGATGATATTTATGGTGCAATTTTAATTTTTATGGAGCAAATATGGTATAGTTATGGAGCAAATGTTCATTATTTATGGATATTTTTATTATTTTTTATGGAGCAAACTTATTTGTTTATGGTGTTTTATTTAATTTTTTATTGATACAATGTTTCATTTTTAACTAGAAAATCTTTTGGTTTACCGCTACATTTTTAATTTAATATGTAACATTTCTATTTATTTATGGAGAAAGCTGTGCATTTTGTCGGTACATTGCTTAATTATTTATGGTGCATTTTGATTTTCCTATGGTGCATTTTGTAATTATTATGGCCGCAATAACCTTTTACCGTTGTTGTTTGTAGCTTGCAACGAGAGAACACGCACTCAATCAGAGTCCCAGTTTATCGGCGGAGAAGGATCTTTTCAAATTCAACGGCGTGTCGCTTGATACGACCAACCAAGTTCATAATTTGAAACAATCCTTTGCGATAGCAATCGGTAAATCCTGTCCAACTATACCACCCCTAGTAGCTCTAGTCTTTACATGCCAAGCAACAGAAGGTGATAAGAGGATTTGCCACTACCGTGGTACCGTGTCGCTGGAAAGTGGAACGCCTAGGCTCATTTGCAAGTTGGTATCGCTTGGTGAAGATCTAAATCTTTTACTCGTTACAAGTTTGGTTTGCCACCATCTGTGTAATGCGCAATTCACACTTACACCCGGGAAGCATGGAAGGAAATCTGAAATAATCACCCATTTTCATGAGTTATTATTTAACGTGAAGTATAACGAAGCCACATCCAACATTTTCAAAGCATAGCTTAGCATAGCATGAATACTTGCACAAATTTTGGATGGGTTGCAATGTTGAATATAGGGTATTCGTTCCCTTATTAAGCATGTGTCTCCCATTTTCATCCTACTAAATACAAAGAATTGAAGCCCTGTTTGTTTTGTTTCTTATTTTTGAATTTTTGTTAGGAGTGAGCATGCATGAAACCAACAAAAAAGGGAATCAATCGGTGCCGTAATCGTTTGTTTTCGAATAGGGTGAATTTGGGAGCGTGAGATTACTTATGGCACTCGTACCTCATCCATTCACATTGCTGTTGTCACTACTATCAATAATTTCATAGACTCACTCAACTCCGCACACCTGGCGAAGGCCTTGCAAGCATTTTTATTAAGTCCAATCATTAACTTAGAAAGAGACCAGACCTGAAGCAGCTTCCAATAGATGAGAGGATGTTGAAAACAGCGAGTTTTCAGTATGCAGCCATATAACAATATGATGGTGGTTATGCACCAATCATAGTAGTCTTAAGAATTTGAATTGAAAATAAATTTTAGTTTACTCTACGCTTTCAACCAAACCAGTTGGGTTTCATTCCCCTATAAGAGGTTATGGGCCGTTGTTAGAGACGTTGTCCATAGTAACGAAAATCAACAAGCGAAAAAAATTTCAAGGTGTGACGATTGGGAATCCTGAAGCTCAACGGAGGAAAGACCAAGGTGAATGTACTGCCACAAATCATCCGGGAGGATTTGTGGCAGTACATTACTGGTGCGGAACCGGTGGAAGACGAAGCCAATCCGGCAAGCGAGGCTGCCAGGGCAGTGTAGATCGGTGGCGACGCTGGCGACCAGAAGGCTCGGCCTCCTGCTGGAGGATAACCAGCTGAACCTGATCAAGGACTGCAAGTCGGCAAAAGCGACCTGGGAGAAGCTACGGAGACATTACGAGAAGGTACACTAACGTCCAAAGTGTCCATTCTTAAGCGAATCTGCGACAAGTGCTACTCCGACGGCGAGGACATCGAGCGGGACATTTTCGAGATGGAAGATCTGTTCGAGCGGCTGACGATGACTGACGAGTAGCTGAGCAAGAGTCTGCAGGTAGCTATGGTACTCCGTAGTCTACTGGAATCGTTTTCGACATTGATCACGGCTTTGGACAGTAGGTCAGACGAAGAGCTGACATTGGATTTGGTCAAATCCAAGGTGATCAAAGGAATGGCGAAACGTTGCTCGACTACTGTGTCTGATTCAGTGCTCAAGCACAAACCGGGGCACAAGCAGAAGCAATACCCGTCCCTGAAGGAGAAGCATGTCCCAGAGCAAATGTCATCGGAAGGTCATCGTGAGACACGAGGCCAACCACGGGTGCGAGCGGCTCGTCAAGAAACCCGGAAGAAGCAATTAGTACTCTTTTCTCACGACGGGGTCGGAGGTGAAGTCGAATGCGTGGATCATCGATTCCGGCGCAACGACGCATATGTGTGCGAATCGAGAAAGTTTCCTGGAGCTCGACGACAACAGCAATCAGGACGTGATTTAGGCCGTCGGTACTACGACGAAAGCGGAAGGAAACGGTTCGTGCCAGATGACCGTACTTTCTCCGGAGGGTGAGCCATCAACAGGAACCCTCAAGGATGTGCTGCTGGCATAGGCGCCAACTTAGGGGGGGCAAGCATAGGTTTGCCCCCCCAATAATTGAGGATTTTTCAATTTTCCCATACAAAAAATCATAAAAAACAGACTTTGCCCCCCCAATAATTTGACCAAGTTGGCGCGTCTGGCTGCTGGTACCGGAATTCGATTCGAACCTGGTTTCGGTGAAGAAGCTGGGGTCATATGGAGCTACGGTCACTTTCGATTTCAACAGATGTAGCACGGGGGTGAATCTTCATCGCGAAAAGAGCCGCTCGTTTGATTGCTGGACACTGGCGAACCTGGTGGTGGAAAGCAAGCTTTTTTGTACAGCGAGCATAGGGCGGGAGCGAGGCTCGCTTTGATGATTTTTTATTTCTCCAAGGAAATTTATTCTAATCTAGTTCTCCAAGTTAAAACTTTACGACTTCCACCACGAAACTTCTAATTTGTTCGAAGATACACATCTGTTCTGTGGATGTAGTATAATGAAGGACAAGAAAGTGATTGCTGGATCGATCATTTTCGCTGGATTCTACTGCCTGAAGGTAGGCCAGTGAAGCACACAGCAAATTGTCGGCACACGTGGCATCGTGTTTTGGGGCATCGCAAATATGACGGCACCCGTGATCTTGTATCCATGGCCACTGGGATCGAGATGGAAGATTGCGTGCTGTCTTGAAGGTAAGCTGACACGTCTTCCGTTCCCCAAGAAGTCGGTCCGAAAATCCAAACAACCGTTGGATATCGTGCACACCGATGTGTGTGGACCCATGCGGACTGTGACGAAAGGTGGATGTCGTTATTCTCTCACTATGATTGACGACTTCACTCGGTACACCGTTGTATATTTCTTGAAAAAAAAGTCCGAGGTGCCTAAACGTGTCAAGGAATACGTAAAGATGGTGAAGACCGAATTCGGCAGGCCGATGTGAAGAATTATAGCTTAAGTTAAAATTCACGAATAAAAAGAAATTAAAAAAAAAATTCGGCAGGCCGCCGAAGGTCATACATTTCGACCTGGGCGGTGAATATCGGAGTGACCTGCTGGATTGGTCTGCCGAGTCGAAGGGATTCGGCAACAGTTCACCACTGCATACCTATACCCCGTAGCAAAACGGAGTGACGGAGCATGGACCCAAGCAACGACAAGTTGACCGTCAGCCTACTAAGAGTTCTGGAGAGCTGAAGTTGAGCAATTTGATTTCACTTTTTTGCGCCTCGGCCCGAAAGGGATACAGAAACACAATAATCAACTCGTTTCAAAATGAACACTTGCCTTCACATGTGGCACTCCTGTCCAAGTGATTCGATCCCCTTTGCTGTCTTTCTGTTGAACCGCTGGTGGTGGCGCTGCGATGAGACCGCCGCTAGCTTTGCGCGCGCTTGCCCAAGCTCAATTGCCAATTTGAGGGCTATTTACTGATTTTGATTCCAACATCAATTACCAAATTTCCAAGATCAGAGATCGAAAACCTAAGAGGGGATTTGCACCATCTTTTTTACCCCGACATGCCGACCATTAGTGAAAACTTGTTTGTTTTTCCGGCTCATTCCGACAAAGTGGCCGAGAGAGGTTCGTTTTCTCACCCCAACGAGCATGGGCGCAATTAGCTCATATTGCTACCGAATGCCGGGCATCATCAACCCACTTCAAAGGCTTTTAACTGGAGCCCTGCGCTCAATTAGCCACATCAATACAGACATCATCTCGGTCGGAGTGAGTGTTTGAGAGCACTTCTTCCATTTCCCGCAGCCACTGGTGGTACTTACCCTACTGCTGAGGGCAGAAAAAAAAAACGCATTTGAGCTGGGTGCGTAAATAACCACTTCTTCTCCTCATCCTCATCCAAAGAGGGAAAATTCTCATCATTATCTCCAATTCGAGCCAATTTCCTATGAGCTTTTTCCTTCCTTCCTTGCTTGCTTGCTTGCTTTGTGTACCGTCAGACATCCTCCATTCCATCACGTTGCATCTTTTGTTCTTTCTCAAGCTTATCATCACCCACTTGGGTCGAGTCTTTATAGTTCTTTGCGCCCAATCAGTCAGTTTGGGGGCACGTGGTTCAAAATGGCATAAATCAAATAATCGCGGAAAAAACTGACACGCATAACAGAATGATTTGTAGAATAATAAATGAAGTAATATGGAACGAGCTCACCAATCGTTATATCGCTTTCACATGCATAAAATGGACGACGAATATATTCAATCTAACCATGATCAAACAAATATCAAAGCTGATATGATCACTTATTTATGTAAACACATCAGGGAATGATCAGGGTAGTGCCTTTTGAACCATTTTCTCACAAATAAATCAGCTGGTCTCGGTCAGCCGCCTGATGATGGGTGAGAGATTCTGGCTGACTGGCTGACTCTAGGTTGAAAAGAAAAGTTCTGTCTTTTCCGCCCGATCATCGATCGATTCCGGATGGAGAGAAATTTCTCGCATTCCATTGCTGCCTGAGGCGCCTTCCGATTGCGTCGGTCGGCCAGTTCGGAAGCAGGAAATGCACGCAAATATCTCATTATGGAGAACACTAATTGATTACTTTTCAACTTTCGTTTGGTTAGGCGGTGTCTTGCGGTCAAATCATTCTTGATTGAATTCCACTTCTTTCGGTAATCGTTGCAACTTAGAAATGGTTAATCCGGATATGAAAAAGAAGGTCAAAAATAACACTTTTGATATTGAAAAACAAATCTATTTGTTTGATTAATATAACAGTCAAAGGCAAGATTGTAAACGAAAAATATTTTTTCGTTTATTTACAATCATGCTTTTGAATGTTGTATCAATCAAACCAATAGATTATTAATAACCATTTTCTTCGTCTTGATCGAGTTAACCGTCAAGCCTATAGACACTATAGATTCCATAGACTCGCGGAGGCGAAGACAACTACAGCCAAACGAACTGTCACAGCAGTGTTGAAAAATTCATTTCTTTATATCCAAATTCAATCACCTACAGCTCATGTTAGAAGCTTAACCTAAGAATATGGCATATGAAAAACTTGTGCAGCTAGACCAGTTCTGCAAGAAAGTCACGGAAAACCCGCTATTTTTCGAATATTTAAGGTAAATGTCACGGACTACCTTCGAAAAATGCCAATGACATTCACGGTGAATATCATTTGACATTTTTCAAAGGTAGTCCGTGACATTTACCTTAAATATTCGAAAAATAGCTGTTTTTCCGTGACTTTCTCACAGAACTGGTTTAGCCGCACAAGTTTTCCACATACCATATTCTTAGGTTCAGCTTCTAAAATGAGCTGTAGGTGGTTGAATTTGGATATAAAGAAATGAATTTTTCAACACTGGTCACAGTTCGTGTAGCCAAACGAGCATGACGTCACGATTTCAATAGCGACAATGGATTGCGTGTCGTCGTATTCGCTCGGTACACTTTAAACTCACGGTAAAACACACTAAAATCGTATTGCTCAATCATGTCTCCGCGAGTCAATGGAATCTAAAGTGTCTATAGTAGACGTGTGCGCCGCCGCGCCGCGCCGCCGTCGCCGATGATTTTTCCACGCCGCCGCCGCCAGTTAAATTGACCCGGCGTGCCGCTATTCATATTTTTTCACGCCGCCGAACCAAATTTCCCACGCCGATAAGAAAAAGACAAAGATTTTTTCTCACCAACACTTAACGAACCACATATTTAAACCTGATAGCAATAGAAGTGATAATTTTTAATCAGTTTCTATTGTTTTTTCTTGTGCATATTAGGCGTATTTTTCTGCAGTTCTTTTTTGAATCTTTTGTAACATTTTTATGTGATTGTTTACAGCAATACTTTGAAGATCCTCACTAATTCTATTTTAAGGACTGAGCGAGTCTCTTTTGTAAACCATGATGAATTATCAACAAAATTTTTGGCGATGTTAGGTTTACAAACACATCCTCCTACATATTATTTGTATATCTCTTAGAAGATTTTCACGGCAATTTACGAATGACATTCTTGAAGGCATATATTCCATGCAATCTTCAGAAATTCCTATAGAAGACCCTCCAGAAATTTCACCATGAATTCTTCTAAAAAAAATTGCTTAAGAAACTCCTCCATGGATTATTTCAGAAATTTCCTGACATTCTAACAGCGTTTTAGTTTTAGAAAATAAAGTCCAGAATTCTTTCAGAAATTTATCCAAAGATTCTTAAAAAAAACGAATGTTCCTTCAGAAATATTATTTAGAGATTTTTGAATTCCTTCATAAATTTTCCAAAGAATTTCAATGCAAAACCACTGAGATGGCTCCATTAATTTATTAGAAATTCCATAGATAAGGTCACGCAAAAATGTTCATTTTCAACCCCCTCCCTTCTATGGCACACTTTTTTGTATAGGACTCTTCTGAAATTATCACTCTTCGGAATCCCTCCCTTCTCAAAGCGAGTCGTTACTTACGGACGTTCGCCCTTCAGAAATAACTCCAGGAATTATATTTAAACAGTTATCCAAGGGTTCTTTTAGGCATTCCTCCTTCGAGCTTTTTCTATAAATTTCTTTATGGAGTGTCCCCAGGGCATTCTTCAGAAGTTCTTCCATGATTTTGTTTAGTAATTCCAGTAGACATTCTTTCGGTGAATTCTGAAAAAAAATCATATAGTTCATGAGTTCATATAGGCCCATATAGCCGAGGCGGTAAACGCAGGGGTATTCAGCATGACCATGCTGAGGGTGACGGGTTCGATTCCCGGTCGGTCCAGGATCTTTTCGTAAAGGAAATTTCCTTGACTTCCTTGGGCATAGAGTATCTTCGTGCCTGCCACACGATGTACACATGCAAAATGGTCATTGGCAGAGGAAGCTCTCAGTTAATAACTGTGGAAGTGCTCATAGAACACTAAGCTGAGAAGCAGGCTTTGTCCCAGTGAGGACGTTACGCCAAGAAGAAGGAGAAGAAGAAGTTCATGAGTTCCTCTGGGTATTCCTCCCCGTATTTCACCAGTAATTCCTCCTGAAATTCTTCCAGCATTAGGATTTTTTCTTCTGATTCTTTAAGAAATTTAAAAAAAATCTGCAACAATTCTTAGAAAGTTTTACATATATTCCTTTGGTAATTTCTAAGAACATTACAGAAGTTATAGTATTTCTCCAGAAAGTCCTTCAGGGATTCCTTTAAAAATATGGTCATGAATTCCTCCGGGAATTCTTTACGAACATTTTCCATGAATTTTGGTAAAATATTTCTCTTGGAATTTTTCTAAATATTTTTTAATAAATCCTTGTAGGAATTCCACCAAGGGTTTCTGGGGGAGAGTTTCCAGAAATTTATTTAACAACTCTTTCTAAAATTTCTAAAAAAAAATCTTGGAACTCTTTCACATAATCTTCAGGAATTATATAA